>NC_142207.1:36738815-36923181 GCF_049639895.1 Pseudopodoces humilis | reverse complement strand
ATCATTCTTTCCATAGAAGGGATTTGCAGCAGCACAAAACCAGCAACAGCTGCTGAATTTCTTGGGACAATAATACTCTACAGAGACTGTCATGGTTCCTTGGGCTTTTCTGTGCATTTTTAATGTATTTGGGAATTAAAACCAGCCAAGTCTTAAGTTTCATGCAGCATTTTCTGTGTGTCCAGCTGGGGCCCACAGCTGCTATTAGGTGCACTGGGAAAGTGCAGAGGCTAGGATTAAGTCTTGGAGGACAAGCTGCTCTGTGTCTCTGAGTACAGTGCTATGACCCCGAAGGAGCAGCCAAGGTAAGTGCTGGAAGGAGGCTTGCTCTGCTGCTGTGCAGTCCTGTGCACAGTCTGCTGCTGTTTCTGTGGGCTCCAGAGCCGCTTGGGCAGCAGCGACTGGGCAGCCCTGCTGGAGGAGACATCGCCTCCCTCCCCATGGTGGCAGCAGCTCAGCGGGCCCCGAGCTCTGGGTCATGGGGGCCTCGGTCACAGCAGCGTGGCCTGGGCAGCCGCGAGGGCCCGGCCTGGCCGCCAGCCCTGCCTGTGCCCACTGCCCTTTATTAGAGGGAGCCAGACAACAGCGCCAGCAGTGCCCATCTACCCTCCTTGGAGGTGCTCACACCAAGCACTGGGCGCCGGGCCCGGGTGCCGCTTCCGGGGCTGCAGCAGCCGGGGCCGGGGCCGAGCTGCGGCGGGGCGGGGAGGGAGCCCGGGCTCGTGGCTCACCGATGAACCTGATGGCCGCCGCTCGCAGGGGCTCCTGTGGGTTCTGCAGGAACGGCAGGGCCTGGTGCAGGTACTCGGCCGCTCGGCTCTCGTCCTGTGCCAGCTGCAGAGAGCGGCAGGAGGGAAGGGTTGGCGTGGGCTCTGCCCCTCGGCCGGGCGCTGCCTGCGGCCAGCCCCAGCCTCCCGTGCCCGCCCAGCCCTGAGGCACCGGGCAGCAGCCGCTGGCGCCGGGCTCTGGAGGGAGCAGAGGGCCGGCTGCTGCCCAGGGAGCCGCGGTGCCGGCCCGCCCCGCAGCCCCAGTGACTCGGGGCTCCATCAGCAGCCGGCTCGGGGCCACAGGAGCCTGGAGAAGAAGCCGTGTGTCCCAGGGAAGGGGAGCGGCATGTGGGGCACAGGCTGGCGCCCCTGGGTGCAGCACTGGACACGGATTAACTCCAGAATTCAGACTTTACAGAACATCGTTTCACAGTTATATACACACATTTAAAATACAACAGATCTCTAGAGCTACAGGCACTCACAGGTTTTATTTTGGAAAGGAGTGAACTAAAAGCCCAGTTTTCACATCCAAAGTATACAAGTGATATGGAAAAAATTTCTGGAAAGGAACCGTATCTCAGGAATTTATGATGCAAGCTAACTGCCACAGTAATCAGTGAAAGCCTGGCTCTTTTAGAAACTCTTCAGCAGGAAAACACACAAATTCCCATATCTAAACAAATGCTAGTGTTATTGTTAGTGCTGGATCCCCCAGCACAATGTCATGCATACAGTGCACTTGGGTCATGAGATGCAGGGAGAAAAAGAGCAGCAACCTTTCTGAAAGTATGATAAAGATACAAAGCTAGCAGAGTATTCATGAAGATCACAAGGAAAAAAGAGGGGAAGCTGTTTGAGGAATAGCTGAGGTCAATTGGCTTGTACAATATGAAGAGGAGGAGAGAGAGGGAGGAGATCTCAGCATGGCCTGCATCTTCCAGGGCCAGGGGTTGGACTCCCTTGTGGGTCCTTTCTGCTCTGGAGAGCATATGATTCTATGGTTCCCGGCCACTGGGAACAAAGATTGATAAAATGCTTTGCCATGTAAATAAATGCCATTTGTAGTATCTTCACTTGGCTGTGCCCTCAGTTATACCACACAAAATGCGACAAAAATCAGCTGCCATTTTAGACAGAAAACACAAAGCGCCACATCACCATATCAAGCGTTGCTCTGTTTAAAGCTTCCCAACCATCTCTTGCCCATTTTCACATGCAAACATCAGCAAAAGCATGTTGCTGAAGTCAAATGAATTCCAGCATTCCCAGGATACAAATTATGACTAAAGAAACCAAGCAAGGATTGCACACAAGGCCTTTGGAGACACTTCCTAGATGAATTCAAGTCTCTCCCATGCAGGGCTGTAGTAGTTGAACTTCTGCACTGCTGCATGGTTCCACATAGAGTGGGAAGAAGTCCAGTGTTCCTGTACAGTCTGAAATAGGGACACAGGGTTGGACCAAAGGGTTTCCTGGGGGAGATAATGCTGAAATCCACTGCATTCTAGCACACCAGCACTACAGACCCCAACAGGTCTGACAGCCCATGCAAGGAACAAGTGAGATCTGGCTGCTACAGGACAGAATGGGAACGGAGATGATTTCATTCAGACAAGCAATTAGTGCCTGAAGGAAACCCATGCACAGGCCCCCTTTGAGTGAAACGGAAAAGCAAAGGGATTTTGGCAACAGCAGCAGAACTCTCTGAAATAGGAGTGCTTTGCAATAGCAGCTTGCAAGGACTAATTGCTGCCATTGGACATTAGGCAGATGAGAAGAGTTTGGGTAATGTGGGAATCATGGCAGGAGATAAGCAGTCATCTCCTGTTTCATCACAACCTTGCAACAAGCAGAAAGGGCTGTTTGATCAACAACAACAACAAAAAAAAGCAAGAAAATCCTGCTGACTCCTGCTGAGACATTGACACTGGTGTCTGTTAACGCCTGCTTGGGGATTACTGCCAGCTCCAAGCAATTATTCTTCATTAATTGGTACCTGTGTGAGCAACAGAAAGAATTGAAGAGTAGAGCTCCCAGCACACCTCAAGGCTTTGCTTTCATCCTCATGAAATCAGCTCAGGTGACTGACTGGATGCCTTGTCCTTGGCACACTTGGGAGTGTGTGCCTGCCCATGACAGAGGGTGGAACTGGATGAGCTTTAAGGTCCCTTCCAACCCAAACCACTGTGATATTCTAAAATCTATAGGGAGAGGTCCCTTTCCACAAGCTCCATCATAAACTGCTGGCCCCTGTCCTCAGGCTGCCCCACTGCATCTAATTACAACCTGTTTTCCAGCCACACTGCAGCTCCTTTTCTGAGCTGGAGCTGTTTGAGCACACTGGACTAAATGGCCTCCAGAGCTCCACTATTCCTACAGCCTATTTTTTAGGCAACTTGGGGTCCAGCACATCCTAGAAGCAGCCCAGGAAAGGGTGGGTGGTCCTTGTAGATTTTATTAGGTGGTTGCAAGTCATTAATGACTAAATGGAACATAGGTCAAGTGAATATCCAGTTCTCCCAGGAAAATGGTGAGCTGACTGGGGAATATTTGGCACAGGTTTAAGTTCTCTTGGACAAAACTTGTCTGTGGAAGAAGGAACCAGGCCCTAATGTCCAGGCTGATCAAGTTCTTCCAATTATCTCCTTCAACAGTTACACTTCTTAACCTGCTCTCTCTAAAGATGACAGTGCTCTCTGCATCTATCAGTATTCTGTCTTTTGCATCCCACTGGTATTTTTGGCCCCAAGCCTATTCTTCCTCAAAACTGCAGCCAAAAGGACACAAGGCTCATCACCAGACACTCAACGGGACAGGAGGCTTTGGGTCATGTCTTCACACTGCAGCTTATTGTACAGCATACAGGGAGACTACAGCAATCCAGCCTAACACCCCACTTTGATAGTGGAAAAATAAACCTTACTCCTGCCCTCACTTCTGTCTTTGCTATTTAAGTTGCCTGCTCTTCAGGGTTAAAAGGTACCAAGGGTAATGGGATCCAACACAGCAGCTCCTCATTTTCTAGAGGGCCTCCAACACAAAGACAACTAAAATAACCTTGGGTTAGTCACAGTTTCTCAAAGTTAAGTGAGCAAAACAAGGTATTTTAAACTGTGCCAAAAATTGATAGAAATCCCAGATGGAAAACTGTATTTTTTCAGAAAGAAAAACACAAATGAGGAAGCAAATTCAAGTCTCCTTTCTTTTCCAATCAATACCAGATAATAAGAACACAAGCATCAGCAATTCATACTAACTATTCTTTCAAAGACACCAATTTGAGACCACAAATGCTGGTAACTTTTTCAAGGCAGAGAATGAATTTATAGAGGACTTACCCAGCTCCAGTAGCTGCTCTTGGATTTCAGCTGCACTCATTTAATTTTACTGGAAATCTCTTTCAGAAGACCTTTCAAATCAGAGAGCTTCAAAAAAAAAAAAAGGTTCTTTTTGTCAAGTCCATCTAGCTGAAGGAAAGCAATGCTAATGAGTAATGTAAGCAACAAGTAATTGCCTCTTCAAATATTACACCAAATGCAAGAGTGCTCAAAAGGACTCTGCCAATTACAGTGTTCATCAGGACAATTAATGCAGTGAACCCTGATGCCTCTGTATTTCAGCAAGTTAACCAGCAGTTACCAGAAGAGAGAAGGAAGAGATGGGTATTTATTTCAGGAGAGAATTAAGGTTAGCAGATCTCCTTTCAGTTTCAAGAGCAGCATTACCAGCCACAGACTTGCTTACCATTTCCCTTTCAGTCTGGGACACACACTATTATTTTGCAATCTAAACAATTTGACAGCAATCATAATAATTACACAGAAGTGTATGTGGGTCTTTTTGCCTTTGAGCATCTCAAAAGTCTGTTCTTCATGCCAGAGCCACTCCCCACTTCAGAGGCCAAATACGTAATAATTCAGTCAAGCCTCAGAAAATACCCATTGTGAAGGTCTTTTCAGCATCACAGTCATGAAAATATTATTTGCATGACAATTCTCGTAATGTGCTCTCTGGTAGATTAGTAGCTTTATATTGTTTAATTACCCCATGCCTACAGCACCAGAAGCTAAACTTGACAGACACCTTTGGGAAGGGGGTGTTTCAAGTGTATGATACCCCTTCTTGCCATTGGTGTTTCATGGCCCTGCTACATAGATGAGTGTTGCAGTTTAGTCTGAGATGGAAATTACTTCTATTCCATCCCTTAAGGAACACTGAGAAACACTCCTCCAGTACTAAGCAAGTGTCCTTCTGCTTCATCTTCCAGCACAGTATGAAGCTCTTGTGGCTTGAAAGGGACCTTCCAGCTCGTTGTGTTCCACCCCTGCTGTGGGCAGGGACACAGGCTGCTCCAAAACCCATCCAACCTGGCTTTGGCCACTTCCAGGGATCCAGGGGCAGCCACAGCCTCTCTGGGCACCCTGTGGGGTCCTGGTGACAGTGACAAGGACTGCACCTGACTCTGGGAGGCTCATCTCCCTTGCCATGGCACACCCCTGCTTTACCAGACAGAATCACATTCCCCAGGGCAATGTGAGACACAAGTACCTTTGCATCCAATTGTCTAAATCGATGCACCATCCTGGAAGCAGATGGAGAACAGGGAGCAAAGGGATCAGTCAGATACCATGGAAAACTTGGCTAATTACCACACCCCCAACTCCCACCAGTGTTCCATCCTCCCAGGGAGGCAGGGCTGTATGTGATTGGTATCATTATTAGTACAAGTAAGTGAACTAACACATGAGTTATTATTAGCAGGATGCTATTTCCATTTTCCTTCTCAAGACACTTTTTCTTCCAGTACCAAGGAGATGCTTTTGGTATTTGGCTCCAACACTGTGTGTCTCTGGGTAATCTTAAACACTTAATTTGTGGACAGCAATGTTCATGCCCACGGATATAGAAGGGTCTGCTTTTTCTTGCCAATTCCTATCAGCTCTCTCTGATTAAGGGAAACGCTCAAGCTGCCAAAAGTTAGCAAAGTTAAGCAATCATACAGAGCAGGTGTTGTTCTCTAGCAGTGTTCTGTTTCCTTGCTGTTTATTTTTTCTCCTATACTATTACTCTGAAAACGGTGAGACAGATCCCAAAGGTAACGTTTTCACGAGCTGGCAAAGAAACATCCAAATCTAAGTCTCCAAGCTTCAAATACCATGATTTTAAAGACCATCTCCCCCTCCCTAGAGGTCTTCCCTACTCATGCTACTAAGTTCAGATCTCCATCTGGAGTACTGCTAGAATGTCTGAGGTTCCAGGTCTAATGGTAAACACTCTCTGCTAACTGTATAATCATAGAATTATTTGGGTTGGGAAAGATGGAGTGCCACACCCACATGGCTTTTAAATCCCCACCCCGAGATGGGGGTGCCACCACTGCCTTGGGCAGCCGTTTCCAGGGCTGGACAACCCTTTCCATAAAGAACTTTTTCCTAATGTCCAACCTAAACTAATGCTACAAGAAGACTCAGCTGTGGCACTGCTTCCCATTATGAGATCTCAAAACACCATGAGGAGACATTTTCTGCTCTGCAGCAGACAACAAAGCACCATTTCACTTTAGAAATAAAAAGCACATTTATGCTGAGTTTATTTACTTACTCATTAGTTTGTAAACATTTAGAGCTGCTGAAAACTTGCCTTCACTAGAAATGCTCAGAAGACAAAGATGAGCAGACTTACTCTTCTGATGAATCATTTGCTTTTGTATTTATTTTGACGAGGTAATTTTCCTTCATGACAGCTTCCCATGCCAGGATTTCGTTGTCCTCGTTTCTTGAGCCTGGGAGATGGATTTGAAGGAAAAATACTTAATTTGTCTTTCCAAAGCCAAGCTGCCAAAAGGCTGGGTCACTGTTTGCATTCAGAGGTTTAATGATTCCCTTCTCCACATCCTGAGCACTCGCAGCCCCACTGCCCACCCGTGACTCAGCTCTGACAGATGTGACACTAATGCCTTTCACTGAACGCTCCTGGCAACCAGAGTCACTTAAAGAGACAAAATATGAGCAAACAAAAAACCCAAAAACCTCCAAACAAACACACAAAAAACCCCCAAACAACCCAACCTTACAAGCTCCAAAAGTCTTTCTGGATTTTTGAGTCTTGGTTAACACAGCTGCCTCTGCTTCAACAGGTACAGGACATTTCAGCAAGTTCCCACCTGGGTTTGATCTTTCCATTTGTTTCTACATTATCCCATATTGGATCAGTACGTGTAACACTTAAGAACCACGATACATGGTTTTTCATTGAACTGAAACACTCCAGAATGATGAAGAATTGTCTTCTCTAAAAAGCATTTTGTGGTGGTGCTGTAAATTCAAGAGTTGATAGAGAGGAGTCCACTTTGAGGCATCAAAGTCCTCCAGGGGAATACTTCAGCATTCTATCCTGTTCCAAGAGGATAGCATAATCCACAGGGGTTTAAATAAAAAAATAAAATCAACTGAGACAAAAGAAGCCCAGAGCTGGCAAATGGCTGAAAATGCCTTTCTTCCACCCAGTGCTCCTCTGACCTCACACAGCCCTCAGCTGTCCTCTCACGTTCCAACAAGCATTGAAGCACCAGAATCCCAACCATTTCCATGAGAGTTAAATGGGGAAGGCAGAATTTTACAACAGTCATCAATGTGCTTCCTCCATGCAGTTCTCAGTTCCTATCATCAGCAAAACCACAGTCATTTTCTGTCTCTAATTAACTCTCCCATTCTTTCAGAGCTGCAGCATCAACTGTCCATCATTTGAGCAGGAATATCTGCCACCCAACAGTTTCCCCAGCAAGGAATCCACAAAGCAATTTGGACAGCCAAAACGATTTAGTGCTAAGCAATGTTACACCCCAAAGCAGGCTCTTCCTCCTAAACTGGTAAGAAATCCAGCTTCTGCTGCAGGGCAACAGGCAGGTTGCTAATGGATGGGAATAAGCCTGTCAATGAACTCAACTTGGCCTCTCCCAGCTGAGAAAACACTACATTTGCTGGGGAGGGGAGACAAGGTTTGTTAAAAAAATTCCTATCTGTGTCCTCTGACAGAGAAATTAAAGGAGAAATAGCTCAAGAACTGTCTTGCCACATTTTTGAGGTGGTTTGACATTTATCTACATCTAGAGGGCCAAGAAACTGTTGATTCTCTCAGTCACTCCCTAGCATACAGAATGAGTAACAAAAAAGCCAAACCCACAACCTTGCAAAGCTGGGAAACAGCAGAGGCAGCCCTAAAGAGTTTGGATTAATCTGAAGTCTTAATTGATTTACACACACAAGGCAATTCTACAGCTAAATGGACAACAGAGCACAAGATAAACCTCACTTGAAAATTTAAATCTTACTGAAGAGATTTCCAGCAGCACAGTAGGTTTGCATCTACAGATAAAAACAGAGGTCTACACTGCCCTTGGAAATTTCCCAGCACAGCACATAATGCCTGGAAGAAGCACAGGACACCATGGAGGAACTGCAATGCACCTGGCTGCAGAGATGACTTTTGGGCAACAAGGAAAAATCCAACTCACAACAAATCGATGGCTCTTTGCTTTCTTTGTTACAGCAGCACTTGAAGCATTTCCTCATCACCATGAATATGTAGGCAAAGATGACAAAGGGGAAGGGGATGGTCAGGCGACTGCAGTATTCCTGGACCAGGAAAAAACGCTGGAACTTCCACACCTGGTCGTTGTTCTCCTGCACCGATCCAACAGTGTAACTAATGGGAAAGAGAAAACACACTCAGGATTAGTTATTCACCAAAGAGCTGCATCAGAGCCAAGAACAGAGCCTTCCTCTGCTGTACCAGGGCATGGTTTTATAGTCAGAATCCCACAGTGGTTTGCCTTGGGAAGGACCTTAAAGCTCCTCCCATTCCACCCCCTGCCATGGGCAAGGACACCTTCCACTATCCCAGGTCATTCCAGACCCTATCCAACCTGGCCTGGGACACTTCCAGGGATCCAGGAGCAGCCACAACTTCTCTAGGCACCCTGTGCCAGGGCCTGTCCACCCTCACAGGGAACAATTCCTGCCCAATATCCCATCTAACCCTGCCCTGTGGCAGTGGGAAGCCACTACCCCTTGTCCTGTCATTCCAGACCCTCATCCCAAATTCCTCTCCAGCTCTCCTGGGTTTCTCCTAACCCTTTAGGCACTGGAAGGGGCTCTGAGGTCTCCCTGGAACCTTCTCTTCTCCAGGTGAACACCCCCAGTTCTCCCAATCTGGCTCCAGACCAGAGGGGCTCCAGCCCTTGGAGCATCTCCTCTGGACCCAGTCCAGCAGTTCCCTGTCCTTCTTATATTAGGGACCCCAGTCATTCTGAAGGTGGTGATTTTTATTGACTAGGAGGTTATTTAGTTTGTTCTCCTTCTTAGAGAGTAATCTCCAAATGGAAAGAACTAAGAGAGTAGAAAAAAAAAACTTGGTTACAAATAAACTGTAAAAAGTCTGAATAGGAAGAAAAGACTCCATGTACTTTTACTCCCTCAGCTCTAAGCAATCTTCTAGCCTAGACACATGAGAACAGGATGCTTCTTCACAAGATATTGTGTCTTATTAATTGAGCAGATCACTCCTTTCTTAGGAAAAAAACCCCAAACCTAAAATTAGAACACTTACAAAAATTTAAAAGCTCCTGAGATTTCTCATGGAGGTATTAAGGACAGTCCAGGCACAGATTAAACCCCTGGCACAAAGCGCTGTATGAAGCCAGCAAAGCAACAACCACAGGAGCAAGGAGCTCCCAGACTGCCTGACCTTTCAGTGTGACATTAAATGGCAGATGGATGCTCCCAAAATGCCCCTGGCTGAGAGCCTAATGGACCTTTACATGTGATAAATGAAAACCTTCACCTGGTGGAAATTCTTTTTTTGTTTGAAAGATAAATACAACTGGCAAAAACTAGAGCATTTTTTACTGGCATAACAGCATAAACTAGCATTTACCATTAGGTGTTGTTAGAGTAAGTGTTCTAGCAAATATTAAACGTCTTTAGGGTAGAGCTGGGTTACTGCTACACTTTCCTTCATTGTTGTGAGGTATTTGCACCATTTCTAGGGAGTATGAGCACACCTGCCATACAGATATGCTGTACCCATCCTGGCTGCCTTGCCAAAAATAACATCTCCCACTGCTTTCAGAGTCCAGGTCTGCCTGGGGAGAAAGGTTCAGAGCTGAGGGGAGAGCAGCACCTAAATCTGAGGCATCCTCAATTTATCACACTCAAACATCTCATCTCAGGAAGCACTGGCAGTGTCATTCAGACGAGAGTTCTTGAACAGCACAAAGTGTCCTGTCAATACTCTTGTTGCCAAAGCACCTTCCTGCCAAGGTAACATCAAAACAAAAATTAACCTGGCGGTCCTCAAGAATGGTGGCCAGAGGGTTTGAGTACTCTTCTTATGTTGTGAGTGAGTGTAAAGCAGAAAAGGAGCAGGGCTGGGAATGGGAACAGAGCCACAGCATTAATCCAGCTGCATTCCCAAGTGAGACATGAAGGCAACACACATCCAAAGTCTGATATGAAGGACTTGCCATGATTAAATCAACTCTGTGTCAGAGCTTGCAGTGGATACAACAAAGATTTCTGCAAGAAGCTGAGGAAGATGTTCTCTGCCCTTGCTGGTCTAGAGGTGATGGCACTTCTCAAGACCAAGTCTTTTTCTGTGTCCCAAGGAGATGCGGCCCATTGCTTGTGGTCTAAGCCAGAACAATAAATGGCATGTCCATCAAAGCAGTACCAGACCCATCTGGTAAAATGGGTTAATAAAACCACAGCACCCTGGAGAGTGACAGTAACTCATTTATTCACTCTAGCAAGGTCCCTGGGGCAGCAACTCACACTTGGTAAGGCCCTGACCCAGCATCACCCGCTGTGTGACCCACGGGGGTTCGCACCATGCCCACCATGCTTAGAGATGGAGGCAAAGGACAGGCAGCAATCCCTCCCCAGGACACTGCAGCAGCTTCCCCCAGGCTGCTGTGACAGATGCAGAGGCAAGGGCTGGCTTCCTGCTATTTTTTCAGCACTCCACTCCCTTTCCCAGACATGTGTCAGCACAGAGATGACCAGGTCGCTCCTTGGTTACGCACCCGAACATGGCCACGAGCAGGTTCACCAGGAGGATGTTGGTGGAAAGCATGTAAATGCACACAAGGGGAATGGTGATCCACTCCGGGAAGCGGGGCTGGTTGTTGGCATCCAGCTCCACACACAAGGGCTTGGACTCGTTCCCAGAAAACGTGCAGCGGTCAAAGTTGTAGGTGGTACCTCAGAGGACGAGAGAGCAAACAGTGAGCCCCAGGTCCTGCCCTCATCTGTCCTTGCCTCCCCATTAGACTTGGGGGCAAGGGGTCAGCACAGGGCTGGACAACCTCTAGAAGGACAGAGCCTTCCAGCCACCCACCCAGAAGATAAATACCATCAATGTCATCAGGGTACTGGCCAAACATGGCCAGGTAGGGCTCGTAGATGACCGAGCGGAAGATCCACTCCCAGCGGTGCTCGTTCTTCCTCAGGATGCCTTGCCTGGCCACACCAAAGGCCACCATCCACACAGCGAAGAGGAAGAGGAAGAAAAAGACATCTATCATCTGAAAAAGGACAGCAGGCATCAATCAGTGCCCCACTGCAGGTCTGTTGCAAGCCACACACAGATAGCTTTTTACTCCTAATTAGATCAACACCTATGGTAGTAACTGACCACTCCCATTCAGACAACTTCAGAAATATTTATGCAACCATAAAAGCAAGGCATGTTTCAGAACACAGGATCAGACAGACTCCACAAAAGCCAGAACCAGGTAAAAGGACTGTGGCTCACCTCAGCCCTGTGAGGTGAAAGCTTCTGGAAATGCCACTGTGGATGGCTTCCAACCAGCATTTACAGCCAGACACTCTGGCCAATGGTTTCATTAATCTGTAGCACTGTATGAGAGGCTCCTCACCCTCTTCCTCAGGTACTCATGTGATGGATGAAGTAGAGGAACAAAATCTTCCTCCTGTACAATCTACCATCACTGTCTTGTTTGGGGAATGCTCATGGCAGCAACAGAAATACCACTGAAACATCTGAGGCATGGAAAACAAAAGCTACCAGGAAGCTAATTTCCTCTTCTATTCTTCAGCCTGATCCTTTTTTTTCCTCTCTTGACACAGAAAAAAATGCCCTACTCTTAACTAGATCCCATTTAAATCTTGACTGTTTAGCAGATTTAACTTGCTGCCATCATTAGAAAACGTTGATTTCACTCTTAAGGGGAAAAAAAAAAAAAAAAAGTGTTTCATCATTTATTTAGACTCTTGAATAGCTGCCAGAAATCTTACCATCCTCTGCAGCATAATAATTTTGGGTCCTAGATTCCTGCTAACTGTGAAAATATGGATGAGCCTCAGGGTAAAAACTATGTAGTCCAAACAGAAAATTACTCTCCCGGAATACCAAGAGCTTTCATCAGAGTGAAGCCTGATGGAGACAGCAAAAGAAAACAAAGAGAAGCCTTGGGTGAATCATGCAGAAATGAGGTAAAAACACACTGAAACACTGAAATGGAGAGTGGGAAGTGAGTAATTGGAAAGCACAGCACAGCTATCCAGGGCCCCATGGCCTCCCACATCTAATGACAGGTGACAGAGATGGTTAATATACACCTTGTTTACACCCTTTCTTCCTGACCTGCATCATCCCTGCATTTTTTTCCCCTTATTCTTAAAGCTATTGACAGCAAAGAAATTTGCACCTGGAGCTACTCCCACAGCACTCCAAAACCACCACAGTGAAACAACTGCTCCACTGCAACAAGGGCTAAGTTTCAGCTGACTTTGGGCAATTGCTTTGGAAAATGTGTTTCCATCATTTCTTTGCCATGGTTTTAAACTCATCCCATTGTGTAAAACATCTTCTGGGAGATAATGACATTGTTAGGCTGCTGCAGGGACAACCACAGTCCTCTTAGATACAACACAAAGCACAGGTGGTCATACTAAATAGTCAGTAACAGGAGCCCTGGAAAATCTAAAGATCTCCTGACTTTTTTTTTCCCCAAAAGTCAAAACTTGTCAGTATTTGGGGCCTTCATAAAGGGAATTTCATGAACACATTTCTCCTCAAAATTTCATTTCAGGTTGTAGTCAAAACCCACCAAGGAAGCAAAGCCGTAACATGGACACAAGAGAAGGCACTACTCACCTGAACACAATCCCTGCTATGAAGTAGAAGATTGCAAGGGTATCCATAACATTCCACAGGTCTGAGAAATACTTGCTGCCGTTCATGTACCACTGGGAAGGAAAAATGAAGAGAAAGTAACCCCCACACAGCACAGTTTCCTTGCCCAATTAACTTTTTCTCACACAATATTAAAACCAGAGTTCAGATGGCTTTCATTTTCCCCAGAAAGAGGGATTTAATGTATCCAGAAATGCCACAAGTTACTGGCAACTTGGCTTTTTGGGTCTTGGTGTTACCCAGGAAACACTGTGGGGAAAGGAGGGTCAAGGGCAGCTGATGCATCCTGGCTTCTCTCCCTTCACAGAGCTCATTCACTAAACTGCCCCCAGCCACATGCACGTGCTTTGGGTCCAAGAGGCAGATTTAATTTAATTTATTCTTTTAATTACATAGTTCTCCATTTCTGAATTGCAAACCTAGTGGGAATCCCTGCTCATTCCCAGACTGACTGGCACAGCAGCTTGGATCCAAAGTCTGTGCAAGAACTAACTTCTGGAATCAATTCAGAGGTGACTCATAAGGACAAGAAGCTTAATCAGGACAAACCCCTGCCAGGCCTGGAGAAATAAACTGCATCATTCTTTTTAATTTCAATTTTCATTGAAATAATCAAAGCTTTGACTGATCTGTACTCTCCAATCTCTAACTAGCATATCCAAGGAAGGCAATTCTGCCCTTAGTAGTTCTGTGGGAACTAGAAATCAAAGGGAGTTTTCTCCTAGGTGCTGTCTCTGCCCATTAGCTCCCTAAATCAAATATCTGGGACTGAGGCACAGGTCAGTCCTCTGAATTCCAAGCAGTTCCCACTGCTGAGAGATGAAGGGCACAGAGGTGCTGTCCAGATTCCTTCTCCACTGGAGAAAACAGGGCTTTCCTTCACACCCCACCAGTCTACCCACTCACCTGGCTGGAGGCTACCTCCATGTGGCTAAGGACACAGCAGGGAAAAGGCCTCTCCAATTTCACTACAGCTCTAAAGGGGACTGGGAACAGCTCCAGCTTCTTACAAATCCCTGGGACCATCAGAAGGGAGAGCAGGCCTCAGCCAGTGGCTTACAGTTCAGAGACTGCTCCAGAGCAAGGGCTGATTTCTCCCCTGAACTGGTTATCTCTGACTGCAGCAGCTACAGTGGGACACCAGGCAATCTGCTCTTACTTTGCCTTGGATGTGAGAACCAAATCTCAGATACCCCTCTCTTTTTTTTTGTTAATTATAAAGGACACGGACACAGTTTTGATGCAGAGTTAGACCAATGCACCCACAGTCTATCTCAGGGGAAGCCTGGGAGGAACTTCCCTGAGAAATTTAGAGGACTGGGATACTACTCTGCTTTTTGCTCCATTTTTCCTCCTCAGAAAAGCACCTTTGCAGCTAGAACACTGTCTTGAGATCACTTTAAATCTTCAAATTCAGCTGCCTCCACTGCCAAACTGGTAGAGTCTGGCCACCAGTTACTAATGGGAATTGGGGCAGTTCTACCTGCTCAGGGTGGTGAGAAAAAGGGACATTGTTAGGAAAGTAAGGTTTCTATCTCTAAGTTTTTCCCCAGGACTTTTGCTGGGTATGAACAGGACGTGCAAGGACAGGTCCAGAGACACCAGAACCTAAATCAGCAGAAACAAACACTCCATTAGTGTTTTCATGGCAAAAAAAGTCTTTTACTTTTCCCCCATTTTCTTAGCAAGTGAAGTTGCCATATGCAGGGTTCCACCTTGACTATTAAAAAGGGAAAAGGCCACAGTAACAGCAGCATCAGAAATCTCATCTGAGCTCACGTAAAAACTATTATTGCAGGGTGGGGTGATCCAGCAGACCACCCACAAACACTCCCAAGGTGACTCAGGCCTTACAGGAGAAAGCAGCACTGCACCAAACCCACACACCCACTGCTCTTCTGACCCCCCCCCAGCATCCTCCCACCACTCTGACCATGGACTGGCAGAGACCAGCCTGCCCAAAACCCACCAGTGAGGAGAAGATACCACCTAAGTGGCTGGCTATAAAGGCAGTCCCACATGCTGTTGCCACACCACAGGTAACCCAAAGCTGGTCCCTGAGTCTACTCTAAACCAGCAAAAACTGTATAGATGCTTAAAAGCTACATAGAAATGCATAAAGGTATGTGGCTTATTGGTAAAATAAAAACTAAAGGAGGTGGAATGTAGAGAAGAGAGGCAGGAATTACTTAATTTAAAGCTTTGCACCAAGATAAATGTGCTAAATCTAACCCTTTATTATCAACTACCTTGGCAAGCCCAGCATTCCTGGTAAACACCTACACTGGCATCAGCTTATCCTCTTGGTGCAGACACTGCAGCCAGAGGGGCACAAGCAGGAATTAAACATCAGAGGGAAAAATCCCTCACTGAGCCCTGAGCTCCCTCTGCTCTGAAGTGCTTCCCCTGAGCAGCAGCCTGCACTGCCTTGGGAGCGGAAAACCACAAGGCTGTGGCTCTGACACTAAACTTTCTGGGCTTGCAAGCGCTGCCTACTTGTCTCACTTCATCACAAAGTAGAACGAAGACCAGCACGTAAAGGATGATCTCCAGGGCCGTGGGTTCCTTCTGGAAATCCATAAGCAACACGTAGGCGAAGAGCAACAGGAAAGCAATGTAGAAGATGACGTTCCAGGAGAAGACCACAAAGGGGGAGGTGAAGAAAGACACATAATATAAGAAGAGTTTCTTACTCTTCTCCACAGGCTTTTTCCTGAGGAATTAAAAGAGGGAAAAGGTCTCAAAGCATAGCTTTTATGCCTGGAAACATTTGTGTTCTTCAAAGCGAAAGTGAGAAGGGTGCAAAGTCTAGCTCAGGATGTTACTTCAGTCCTGCATCCAGTGCCCTCAGGCACTCCAGTAAACTGGTACATCTTCCAGCTTGGATGGAGCTTGGAGACACCTGGGACATTGTGAAGTGTCCCTGCTCTTGGCAGAGGTTGGAACAAGGTAAGCTTTAAGCCAGCCTGTGATTCTTTAATCTTCAATCCAAGATCAGAGTGAAACAAACTGTCAAAAGCTCATTTGGCTTCTAATACCTTTATCTAAGACTGACTGAACATAAAACAGCTTCCCCAGAGCACCTGTGGAGTTTCCACCCATGGAGATATCCCAAACTGGACACAGTCCTGGGCAACCTGCTCCAGCTGACCCTCTTTGAGCACAGGGCTGGACTGGATGATCTCCACGCAGCCTGACTTGCCCCAAGAATCTACAATTAATTAACTTGCTTCCCCTCTGAAAAATTTTCCCACTAATGAAAGTCAATTGATTACCTGAATGAGATGAAACCACAGCCTATCAAAGGGAAAAAGAACAGGCACATTATGATCTTCCAGTTCTTAGTATCTCTTGAAATCTCTCCATACCACTGCTTGGAAAGGAAATTCTGCAGCAAAGAAAGAAACACCCTCACTTGGTCTAACAGCAACAAAACAACCTAGGAATCCTATTTTAGAACACTTGATTTGGTAAAAATAAACCCTGAACTTTGAGATTTCAATCAAAATACTAGAGATTTCTGTTTCAACAGAACAGAAAGCTTTCTGCATCAGTAACAGCTGGCTCCTCAGGGCAGCCATCCTCCATCTGCATGTTGAGGAGTTAAAAGTGAGGCTGAGCAGGACTTGACCTGATTGATAAAACACTTACAAACCATTCCATTATATGCAATGCTCATCCATGCTGGCTGTTACATCCACACTGTGCATGCCCAAAGCAGAAATCACTTCAGGCAGTGTTTATTAACCAGTTCCTTATGATTTATAGCCCCAAGTCATGATTTTTTCCTCCTGATTTACATTTGTGGGTAGAGGAACCACACCCCCTGTTACAGCACAAGAGGTTCACCTTTCCTTCACTGCCATTACCTGCACACCTGGCTGGGCAATAAACTGCTGGTCTCTGGCTTCCACTGCTAGCTCCAGACAGTTGCTCCCTCCCCAGGCTTCACAGGAATAAGTCAGCAGCTGCTCAGCCAGGTCTTCGTCGTTGCTGTAGCACTCGGTGAAAAGCTCTGCAAAAAGAAGCAGCTCTGCACTGAGCTCCACCTTCACTTTCTCATCAACTCAGGTGCAAATATCTTTAGTGTAATATTTGTAATGGCAAATCACGTAGACAAGAACCCTTTTCATGTCTTCAGCACTGCAGAATTACCATGCATCCCCTTGCAACCCCACTTGCACATCTTCAACTTTTGACATGGAATTCAGATCCAGATGGAAAACTGTAACACTGTCACACAGAGAGCATTTAGTTCTGCACTTAAAAATTGAGTAAAAAATGTGAATTTATCCTTAAATTACTGTAAATCTACTTGTTTCATTCTCTTTTCTTAAATTCCATTTGTCATTGATCTAATGAATTATAATCTGTTCAAAATGAACAGTAGAGTTGAAAAAGTCAGAATCTCATGCTTTTTCACTAGTAGAGTGCACTGTTTACTCCTTAGTATCTCGCAAAATCATCAGGCCTGAGGGATGTAGATACCTTTAAAAAACAGCTTTTGCTTTGTGGAATAGGAGATGCTCTCTGGAAACAAGGAAGTTACATCCAGCGTGGCCTTGAGCTGGTCCTTAGAAAGTCACAGCATCATCAATCTACTTTTTACCTGCAACTTTTTATCACTCCCCAAAAGTACTCCCACAAATCTGAGGGGTGGTTTTTCCCAAGCCTGAATACTACCAGTACTCATGTGGAAAGTTTCCCATTTTCCATATTCTCCTTCCTGTTTGTGGGCACCCTTCTTCAGCCTTGCCAGTAGAGTTAAGTAGCTTTTCTTTCCCATGAAAGAAATTTTCCACATATTCTCAGAAATTCTCAGAAAAAAGCCAGGAGAACTGGCTGTTCTCCTTCCTTAAGGAGGAAAAATACCCCCAAAACCCACTTCACAGCACCCACCTTTTGAAGCCAAGCTCTTAAACAGGGCACAAAATTTCTACTGGGAACAAATGGTATGGAAGGAATGTCCAAGCAGTAAGTAAAATCACATGCTGACATAAAAGAAAAGCATATTTAACATTGGATTTCTAGTTTTTAATTCCCTGGTCTCTGACCCTTCCCACTAAATTTCTAAAGGACTCAAAGAGGAGGCACTTACCTACTGCTCTTGTCTCATACTCATTAGCAAGTTCCTCAGACTCACCAGCAGCATTTATATCATTCTTCACCTTGGCCATGCTTTTCAGGAGCTTACTGGCCCCCAGGGCTGCCAAAGTGCAGCCTCTGGTCTGTGGAGAGCGAGAGTAAAGTCATGCAATTCCCTTTGAGAAGGGAACATGATGATAGAATCCTGAAACCACAATGATTTGGGTTGGAAAGGACCTTAAAGACCATCTTATCCCAGCCCTCAGCCACAGGCAGGGACACCTTCCACTGTACCAGGTGGAATCCTTGAAAAATTATTCTCCATTTTGCATTCTTCCCAGTCCAGACTGATCTATTTGATTCTATAATCATTAAATTACTGTCTAATCCAAATTAGAAACTGGATTTCAATCAAACACCTGGAATCAGAACCCATCCATGCTGTGGAATGGGTGGGAACTCAGCATCCCAGCTTGTGCACAACATTCAATGGATGTGGACTGCTGACACACAGCCTTAGGAGCTGAAAGTATCAAGTCCACATCCAGACACAACATGGGCAGTATAAAATCCACTGAGAATCATCTAGCAATTATCTCTTGTGGTGTTGTGTTTGAAGCTGGATGTGGAGCCTTTAAAAGCTGATAAACCAAAGACACAGAACCCCACTGCACTGCCCACAAAGGGGAATAAAGGAGAACTCAACTTACTTGCTCCCAAATGACTTTGGACAACTCTTTCTTGTTCTGAAGAACTGACCAAATAAACAGAGCTTGCAATGGGTGCCTTGTGATAGGACACTCCTCCTGAAAGAGGGAGCAAGAACTCAGACCTAAGATCAACAAATCTTTTCAACTGGAACAAAGCTGAGCCTGGACTGTCCTAGTTTATTTTCTTCCTTTCACAGCCACCTCACCAATCCCCTCTCTCAGCTCTCTGCCAGATGGCACACACTATGGTGAGTTAGGTTATATTTGGTACTTCTATTAAAGCCTTGTATTTGACAAGGAAGAATCAGCCTCCCTGTTCTTCCAGAAGCTGGCATTAAAGAATATTTGTGTAAAAGGCACTTCCTGCTTTAACTACTGCAGTCCAGACAATCTCATTCACAGCAGGATCAAACTGCTCATCACTCACTGAAAGCTGGATCTCCATCTCATCCTTGCTGTTTTTGTAATCTCTTTTGAAACCTCTCCGGAAATCCTCCACCATCTTCCACACGAAGGTGAGGAGGGCATCGTTGTAGGAGTTCTTGGCAATCTGCAGGTTCTTGAACACCAGGCTGCTGAAGTTGTTGGTGTACAGCTCCCTCAGGACCTCTGTGGTGAGGAACTTCCGCAGATTCAAACCATTTTCCAGGAAGAGCCGGACAAATTTGGGCCTGTCCTTCACCAGGGCTGTGAACATCACATCCTGTAGGTCAGCAGACTAGGGAGAAATGGAAAAGCAAATGTTAGGGATCACATGAGACAAGCAAATCTTATTTAAGGCCTGACACAGGGTCACTGTCACATTTTCATCAGAACCAGGTTTTTCTCTGCACACAATTGCCTTAGCTGGACAGCCCAGAGCATTCCTGGCATGGGCACATCACCTTTGCAACCAGTCATCATAGAATGGATCATCATGGAATGATGGACCATGGCTTTATGGAATATCCTGAATTAGAAAGGACCCACAAGGATCATCAAGTCTGACACCCCTGGCTCTGCACAGACACTCCATCAGTCCCACCCTGTGCATCCTTGAGAGCATTATTCAAATGCTCCGTGGGCTCTGGCAGCCTCGGGGCTGTGCCCATTCTCTGGGGAGCCTGGGCAGTGCCCAGCTCCCTCTGGGGGAAGAACCTTTTCCTGATCTCCAGCCTGACCCTCCCCTTACACAGCTTCAGCTGTGCCCTGGGATCCTGTCCCAGTCACAGCAGAGATGAGAGATGGGGCGCTGAGACGGTGGTTCCTGTTGGGATGTGTCCCTCCCCACAGTTCCCTGCACTCACTCAGAAGGGGGCTGTACCTCCCAGTTTCGGTCATTGGTGAAGATCTCATCGCTGGCCAGGTCCAGCTGGTTCCACTCCAGTAGCAGCTTCAGCTGCCCATTCCAGTTATCCCTGTCATGCTCGTTGGTGCTGAAAGCTGCAGAGGAGGAACAATCTCTTGCTAAAGACCAGGCATATTTATGAGCTCTGCTTCCCACACCAGCAGGACAAGACTCCTTCCAAGGGGCTTTCCCCAGACTCATGCACATCTTCCTGGCTGGGGGCTGGAGGATGCTGGAGGCTCAGGGATGTATTTATGGTCCAAGACAAACCACAAAGGAGCTGCCAGGAGCACGTCATAACCAAGATCAGCACAAGGCTTCCTTCAGGCTCCTCAGAGTCCTGCACCCTCTACACAAGTGAGATTCTGCAGGATTTCAATGGGGACCTACCAGCATCCCTAAGGCTCTCCAAAATGCCTTCCCAATTACCTGGTTTGGATCTTGCCTACACTGAGAGATCCCACACTGCTGCTGTGGCCTGCCCACACCCCTTCAGAGGAAGGCAGGCTCCACACCGTGGCAAGAGCTTAGCTCTAGGGAGATGGCACTGCTCTAAGGAAACCTGTTCTAGCGAATTAATAGCCATCCTTTTTCCATTTATTTTTAAATCCACAAACAAACCCAGAAAAACAATTACTTGCCTTTGTACAGGGCAAAGGAAATGGCATTGCTCACAATTTCATCTCCAGCTTCTTCTATTTTGATCACTGTCAGTAAATGAGGGCTCTCAAGGACTTCTTTGATCTATAAAAAAATTAAAAAATGTTCTGTTTCAAAGCTATCAAGGCTGCTTAGTAGCAGATCTCCAAGATCCTTTTAAAAAGAAATTTGCCACCACATCACAGCAAAGCTGCTTCTCATCAATCCTGGTTTTTTAACAAATTTAAACAAGCCCAAACAGAAGTAGATAATGAGCTTGATTTTAAAGTCACCAAAGGACAACATTAATTATCCTCTGAACATACAGCAAATAACTGTGATTCCCCTATGCAGATCATCTTTAACAAGAAGATATAATCTCAGTAATTAGAAGCGACTTCTGAAGTAGAAAAGATTGTGACAGCCCAAGTTTCAGCTTATGTCAAGCAGTTTGTTAGAGAACCGTCTTTACCTCCTTGTGCTTTGTCAAAACCAGATGATTTCTCACATAATGAAGCTTTGTAGAGTTAATTTCATTTTAGCACATAGCAGACAAATAACGTTGGCCATTTCTGATGCAGGAAGAGGCACATACCAAAGCAGCCCAGCAGAAGCTGCGAGGAGTGTGGCCAGACAGGGAACACTGCCTTCAGCAGCACCACACTCCACAGGGAAGAGATCCTTCTGGAACTATCTTCACTTTCCTGTGTTCAGACACACGCTGACCCAATTGCAGCCCCCTCAATGTTTTTGTTCCAATCCCTGTAGATTCAGAATTTTCCTTCTTTTCACAGAGGTAATATGCCAAGGAGCCCTGTACACCCTGCAGGTATCACCAGATAGCAACACCCCTGACTTGGACGGCACCAGCTGCACCCCACACTCACCCATTTGATCCAGCTCTCAGTCTCCTCTTCTGAGAGCCTGGAAATGGTGCGAGGCAGGAACCTGAGCAGGCTCTCCTTGACACAGGAAGAGGCAAGAGTGCCTTCAGCCTCCACCAGGCTGGCAATGACATCGGCAATGCGCCCAGAGCCTTCCACCACCACACAGGGAATCTTGCTCTTGATTGCTACGTTGATGGACTAAGGACACAGAGGGAGAGGAGAGCAATTGAAGCCTGACTGTTACTAGAGCCTGCTACTGAGCAAGGAAGCCTAGAGAACAACAGAAATCTATGGTCCACAGCAGTATTTTTATTATTATCTAGTGATACATTACCAGTGACAACTCTTTAAAGCATCGTCCATCTCATGAGAGAGGGCTGTGAAGAGCCCCAGAGACTGAGGGTCTCAAATCACCATCTGCCAAATTTTCATAGAACAATCTGTGTTGGGAGGGATCTCAAAGCACATCTTGTTCCACCCCCTGCCATGGGCAGGGGTGCCTTCCACTAGACCAGGCTGCTCAGTTTTAGAGTGGAGCAGCAGATCAGGACAATTGCCAAGTGGAAATGGCATTCAGGTCACACAACACTGCTGCCCAGCTACAGTCACAGCTGGTTTATGGCACAGCATTGCTCAGCTGAGACCAAGGGCTCTGGATTTATTTGCTGGAGGCAGAAACACCAGTGTTTTACAAAGAGATCACTTCTGTAGCACAGCAAGAACATCGAACTCTAATGTTACCGGAAGTCTCCAAGTAGCCACCTACATGATTTCTCACACAGCAACATTGTACATGGATTAACAGCAAGACAAAAATCTGCTGAAATCATGCTGGAAGGACCATTAACCCTCCTGGTGCAAAGACCACTGCAGGAGACACAGATTTCATTTGCATCACTACTGAGAACAGAGTAACAGCATAAGCTGGCTGCCAGCAAATTGCACAAAGGGAGTCAATGCAAATTATCATCAAGCACTGGAAAGACAGAATATGTATTAGTTAAAACAGTTTCTTGAGAACAAAAAAAAAAATCAACTTGGAGTCATCAAAACCGTGTGCACATTGCTCCTGTCAACTGAAGAGCAGGTCTCTGACAGAGGCAAGGAGGCTTTTCTTATCAGCTAGATGAAAGTGGTTTTCTAAAGAAGGGTTCAGCTGAAGTGCATGCTTTACATCACAGGGAATTTAAAACAGAAGCTTGGAACAGTTTTACTTCTCCCTTGCTAGTGCTGATTCTTGTCATCATGCACCAGTCACAGAAGCTGAGAAAGAGGGAGCCTTTCCTGGCCAGCACTGCTAAGACCAAGGCATGGCAAGGGCAGACACCCACAGCATGGACTCTGCTGAGCCATTTGGGCTGGTCAGAGACTCAATTTACTCCTTGGAAAAAGGCTCCACCTACAAACAAGCAATAGGGCAGGCACGAGTATCTCAGTGCACTTCCAGAAATAAAAACTCAGCATGACATAAAACAGCCTTAAGTTGCACCAGGAGAGGTTTAGGTTGGATGTCATGAAATATTCTTCACTGAAAGGGTTGTCAAGGACTGGAACAGGCTGCTTAAGGAAGTCACCATCTCTCAAGTGCTCAAAAAATGTTTGGATGTAGCACCTGAGGGCACGTTTCAGGGGTGAACATGATCATGGTGCTGTGTTGACCACTGGACTTCGGAACCTTTGAAGTCTTTTCCAATCTCAGTGTTATCATGATTCTATGAAATAGCCAGGAGGGTGGAATGAACCCTTAACTGAACCATCATCCAGGTACTTGCCAGAGGAACCTCTTGTCAGGAATTACACATTTGATTTAACAAGGCTTTTACTCATTCTGGTTAGGCAGCTACTAAGTCTGTGTAATGCATCACTGCTAAACAGTGGGTTTGAGGTCTCTCCAAAAAATGCATAATCATAAGTCTGCACAGCTACAGCACCTGGCAGTCAGTCAGCTCCTTCAGTGATGGCCAAATCCCTTCTCAAACATCAGCAATTTGGAGCTAAAAGGAAGTGGATATATTCAACACAACTCCCTGAGCACAGCTTTCCTCTAAAACCTGAATGGATGCTTCATTTCATCTTAGTACCTCTAAGTAACACTGCATCTGCATTCATCTACAATTGGGAAAAGATAAAATTCATCATGTGAATGGAACCAAACTCCCAGGAAACATACAGGGAGGCTTGGATAACGACCTGGAATTTCACACACTGGTTCAGACCAATTGGTTAACATCAGCAGTGAAGTGATAGCAGAGATCATGCTTAGAAATCACATTGTTTATCCTCCTGACAAGCCAAGTAGTTTGATTAATTTCAACAGTAACAGCACAGCTCTGGTCAGATCAGGAAGCACCAAGATAACATCTACAAACAAAATAAACATAAATATCATGCTGCTTTGACCTTATTTTTGCTGCATCCTACTCTCTTGCAAATTCCAGCCCCTTTCCCAGCTCTTTAGTACAGGCTAAATCAGCTGTTCCTATAGTTGGTCACGGCCTGTCCCATTACTGTTCCCTTCCCACACAGCCTGACTCCACATCCCCTCACTTCGACAATCCTAGGTCAGGTCCCTTTGCTCCCTCAGGCCACTCATCTTCGCTCTGGCAGGGTGAATGGGCAAGTAACAACCCTGGGAGAGATTCAGAAGCCATCTCCATCTCCCTTTCTTCCCTCAGTGTCACTTACACATCCTGTTTCAAGAAACTTTTCTTCATCCTCCTCCTGCCTGTCAGCTGTTTGAAGATGATGCCTCATCCTTCCCCATGTCAGCTGAGAAGGGTTAGAGTCAGCAAGGCCCTCTTACCCTGCTCAGCTGCTAAGATTTAAACCAGGTCTAGAGCTAAACTAGATTTAAAATGTGGCCTTTCAGTACTCAAATGGGCTTATAAGAAAGAGAGCAACTTTTTACATGGGCAGATAGTGATGGGACAAGGGGGTATGGTTTTAAACTCCAAGAGGAGAAATTTTTATTTACATTAGGAGAAAATCATTGACTGCTGTGATGAGGCTTGGAGCAATCTGGGAAAGGTGTCCCTAACCACAGCAGGGGATGGAAACTGAGTGGTCTTTAGGTGTCCCTTCACATTCTGTGATGTGGAAGAACTGAGACAACTGAACTGTCCCAGACAGGGACAGGACTTTTCCAGGATGTCAGCCCAAGGCAGAAACCTTGCACAGAAACAAACTTCTTAGGCTTAAATTGCAAACAAGGTCCTTCTGCAGCAAGTGCTAGGCAAGTTTCTGTAAATAACAGCTCTGTCTACTTCATCAAGTCTCTTTTGGAGTAATCAGTCCTCAATATTAGAGCAATGCCCCTATTGTAATTCCTGGAAACAAATAAAAGAAATTAACTTACTTTCAAAGTCTCCTTCCCACCACCTTGGGCAAAACACACAATTGGGATCTTCCCACCGTAATTAGATTCTGTGAAATATGAAATACAATAAGAAAAAAGAAGGAAAAATATTAAATCAATTAATGCAACTTGAAGAACTTATTATTCCTGAGTGCAGTGAAAGAATTTCTAAGCCATTCATGCAGATACTAGTTGGCTGCTGATTTTACCAGTTACCAACAGCTGTTTTTAATGAAATCTCAGTTTTGCCCAACATTCTGCATAGCTGACTTGAGACACCCTTCAACAGCTTTTCCCTTCTAGAAATCCTAATTTTTGCTATCTCTGAAGTCCTTAAAACAGACTTTTATTGTATTTACCCGCTCCTTTGACCATTTTGAGTCTCAGTGAAAGGTTCTTATCACAAACACAAGGTACAGAACCTCCGAGTTCACATTTTCAATCGTAAAATAAAGGTAAGAATTCTGTAACTCTAGGAGCTGGTGCCTGAGAGACACTGCAAAAAAAAAAAAAAAAAAAAACCAACAAAAACCACAAACAAACCCAAACAACAACATGCCCAAAAGCTTTTTAAGTATTTCCTGCTAAGGTCTGTGATTTCTTTTCTTTTTTTGCTTTGGTAAAGAAGTGGGTGAAAGATTATTTAGCTGGCAGGTTGCAGGCAGCTCAGTCACCCTCATAAATAAACATTTTGGTAAAAGCCTAATTTCAGCTCCTGTGTAATTGTGCTCCAGCTACCTGGAATTCAGTGACAGGTGGGATGTATATAGAAGCTTCCAAAAGGAAGGGAGAGAAGGGCTGTGTGGCTGAAATGAAGAATTTTTGACACAAAGGCTGTACAGAAAGGAAGACAGGGAAAGGTGTTGTTCTGGAGAGGGCAGGTTGCTCCTGACTTTCAGATGCACTGTGGTTAACAAACATGATCCCTTCCAGCTCAGCAGCCACAGGATGCTGCCACTACTTTCTTATTCAAAGAAAATCACTGTGGAACAGCCCCAAAGCAGGCACAGACATGGGAAGGAGGATACCTGGGATGACCCGCTCCGAAATGTACTTCTCCAGCTGGGTCCGCACCTTGGCCTCTGTCGTGGGGTGCCCGTGGGTGCCATTATCAACGAGCAGGAGATGGGTGTGGTTGTTGTCCAGGCAGTACAGGGGGTCTCTCTTCAGGTCATCCATGATGTAGTGGGCCAGGAAGCTCCCCTAGGGTACCAGCACCGCGCTTGACAGAGATTCAAGGGCAAGGACACACCCACCTCATTTATGTGGTGGGACAGTTTTTTAGAAGTGTTCTATCATGCTGAGTGGACAAAAGACAAGGGGGGCGATCCCAGGGCATCTGACAGGTTGGATGGCAGTGTAAATGAAGATCCTAAACAGCAGCAGCAGGTACCACGTGCCTTAGCTCATGGGAATCCCTACTGTGGGAGAGTGCAGGGCGATTTCAGAGGTAAAATAACCATGGGAGTGGTTATTCCCTAAAGCAGTGCCAGACATGGAGTTAGAGCAGCTGAACTCACACAGACATGCCAAAATCTGGCACAGCTGAAATCCTCCTCACCAGGCCTGATGTGTGTGACTAACTTGGGTGTGAGAACATTTTACTTTCCTCCTGTTCTGGGAAGAGAGCTCCTGACATTTTGAGGCCGAGCCTCCTCTTTCCCTCCCCACCAACCCACCCACATATCACTTGAGGACGTGGTTTAATACATGGTGGTAGTGCTGGCTGAAACCTGGACCTGACAATCTCAGAAGTCCAAGTTTTTCAGCCTTAACCTCATGAATGATCCCGTTTGTTCTTACATCACTGTCGGCCGTGCGGATGAGGGTTTCCCGGTTGGAGATCATGCCCCAGGCCGCGATGCCGATGGCCACCACGTTCTCCTCGGAGCTGCGACTGATGGTGTTGTCTCTGACCACCTCCCCAATATACTTCATCAGCCCGTAGTGCGTCCCCCCAGTGAAAATCCAAGCTCCTGGAACAACACCCAGTCAGAACAGAGCCAAACACCCACCCTCCCACGGCATTAAAGACATAACCCAGACCCTCTTTGTGACCTTGGGGGTTTCTTCAGTTAAGCACATAAGAGATGCTACACAATTCATCCTGTGTTAGCACAGGCTACTTTTACCTGACTAAATCCCAATCCTGTTACTTCCAAACCATTAATGTCACACATGTCCCAAGTGCAGCAGCCAAGCATGAGCAAAAGGAACACTCTGCTTCCCCACAGAGCCTTTGAGCTGCTACCTCTGCAGCCCTGTTGTGCAGCAATGAAGTAGCAGAGGCACAGAAGCAGGTGTTTACCCTTGGACTGGGCGATGTAGATCAGCCTGCTGAATATCTTGCGCATGCGGGGCTTGAGCGCGAAGTTCTTGGCGCCGCCGGTGACGGAGATGACGAGGTTTGGGGTTTTCAGGTGCCAGTGCTGGGTCATGAGATCGTAGAGCGTCTCCGAGTCTGTGTCACACGACAGGCGGATGTACTTGGGGGAGAGAAAATTTGGAACAAACATAGCAGGGGATAAATCAAGGAGGTTGTGAAAAACCCAGGGATTGCATTTTCCTCTCTGCTGCACAGCGTTGTTCCAACATCCAACAGATGAAAGGCAAGGTGATGATGAAATCCCTGTTTCTTCCTCTGAAACACCTCTTATCCTTCCCCTACAACCAGGCACCCAACCCACCTTCCTCTAGAGGAGGCAAGAGCAGTGACCTCGAGCTTCAGAGGAACTCTGCAAGGATGAACACAGCACCACTACAGCAACGAACTCCAACAGTGCTATTTAAAGCTTAGATTATCAATCAGTGGCAGCATCCTTGCAGGTGAGCCAATAATAACAACAGCTGTATTTTGATGACATTATTCAAATAAATTCCAGGCTCCATGAGAGTGGTGTCCCTATCACAACACATCCCCATTCCAGTGCTTCAGGTGTAACACAAAACAAATACATCAAGTTTGTAGTAAAGCTTGAACGCTCTACAAAGATGCCAGAAAGCACCAAGAGAGATAATCTGGCTTCAGGCGGACTCAACATGTCTCCATTTACATAAAAGCTTCTCTGGCCTTGTCTTACTTTGCTTTTCAAAAGCCTCTTCACACTTCCATCACTTTCGGAAGACATTCATGGCTGCACAAGCCAAATCAAGAGATGAAAAGCAGTAGCTGGGACCTGAATCACAAAGGATTTTGCTTTGATTGCCCAGTATTTGCAGGAGAGCAAAATGAAAGGATTCCTTTGAGGAGGAGGAAATGTCCCCACCTAAGAGACACTGAACTTGAATAAAAACATTCATGTGTTCCAGGACAGGCTCCCAGAAGGAGTTAAAAGCATTTAGGGCATCACAGAGGGTGCTGAGCAGGCTCCAGCAGCTACACAGGAGAGCTAAGGGACTCCCACAGCTGCTGCCCTAAGGAGCTTCAGCAGCATGAAGCTTTGGGTGTTTTACTGGAGAGGATCCCCTATAGGAGATGAGGAAAATTAGCTGGGCAGCCCTGCCCACAGCAAACCTGTCAGCTCCACTCCAGCATGTGAGCTCCTCGGCTCAGCACTTCCCTCCTCCGAAGTACAATGGTGCCATCTCCTGGATGCTGCTCCCAGAGCACGGCCGTGGTTCAGGGAAGCCTTTTTGGGGTTTGGGCTCCCAGAACATTAAATGCATTTTTAATGCATATTTAATGGATGTTACGGGGTCTGAGCAGCGCAGCAGAAACGAAGAGCTCAAAAGCTGGACTTACAGAGGATGAGATTTTATAGAATCCCAGAGCGGTTTGGGCTGGAAGGGAGTTGAAAGCTCATTTAGTCCCATCCCTGCTATAAGCACCTTCCACTATCCCAGGGTGCTCCAAGCCCCATCCAACCTGGCCTTGGACACTTCCAGGGATCCAGGGCCTGCCCACCCTCACAGGGAACAATTCCTGCCCAATATCCCAACTAACCCTGCCCTGTGGCAGTGGGAAGCCACTCCCCCTTGTCCTGCCACTCCATCCCTTGTCCCAAGTCCCACTCCAGCTCTCCTGGAGGCCCTTTAGGCACCGGAAGGGGCTCTGAGGTCTTCCTGAAGCCTTCTCTTCTCCAGGTGAGCACCCCCAGCTCTCCCAGCCTGTCCTCAAACCTTGTTCTGGGTCTGTTCACATCTCCATTCGCACAGAACTTTTTAGGACTCGTCTGTCCTGAAAAGCACAGTGCAGGGTATAACTTCCCATCCCTCACTGATAATTGACAGCAATTCTTAGGTCACCCTGAGTTTGAAGTCCTTCCTGCTGCACATCAACAGCAAATACTTGGCAATCTTCAGGAGCAGCAGGTGCCTTGCTGTGTAGGGAATAAGAACAGGGAATTGAGATATAATTCCAGCCAACAGTCCAATGGGATGGACTGGGAGACTTATATGTAGTGTTTGAACAAAGTATGCTCTGAAATATGCACAGTGGCCTTGAGAGTCCACATGAAACAACTGAGGGCACATGAACTCATTTTCAAAGCTGGAAGTGGGGAAGACACAACCCGAGGAAAGAATATTTAACATTTGAGAAGTCTGAAATATTGCAACGGAGCAAAGCACTTTTTGTTCCAGTACAGTCACACAGCAGCTTACAAAGTAGCACAAAGGTAAAATGTGCATATCAAAAAATACGTGAAGTACACAGATCTGTTTAAGTGTGATTTGAAACTTTTGGTCTCATTTCCCACTCAAATGCCTCTTATTTCTGCTACTTTGCATAAAACAAACCAAATTAATTTACATATCGGGCTCTGATTTTCCTCATTTGATTGTCCCAAGCAACCTGCACTGGTGTTATCAGCCATTGAGAGGAAGCAGATGAGCTCAGCCACATGTGACTCCTCACAAGCATCAGTATAAATCACCAGAAACAGCAGCTATTTTCTTCTTCCCACACGCCTCCACTGTCCCCACTCCAAGCAAAGACACAAGGAAAAAAAATAACGAGTAGGAAAAAAAACTTTTGAAGTTCCACAGATATCTACCTTACTTACATCCCTCCAGAACTTAATCTCATTGCTGCATCTCCGCCCTGGGAAATACACAACATTCAATTGGTTGTAGGCCTGAGCAAGCTGGTCTATACAGATATAAAATAATACCTGAATATCACCCTCGTTCACCCACACTCCTGCCATGCCTGGAAAGAGATAATCTCTTTTCACTCCCATCACCAGCCTAAACAACAAGTAACACAGAGGGAATTGGGCTACAAGGGACACAAGCTTGTTTCTCAAGCCCTGAAAATAGATAACAAAGCATATCTCCTGCCACTGGAATAACATCCATTTCACCTTCTCTGCTTTTGAGGACCTCCCACTGGTACTCAACAGGGGCCTCATTAATATCCTTAATATTTCCACCTACCTTTCCTCTTTTTCCCAAGTTTTCAAACTGAATGTCCCCAAAGGCATCAGTAGGAAGCTCCTTGGTGTGCTTCTTGTAGTTCCATTTTTCAGTGGTGTTAACCTGGGTGCCCTCTATGTGCTGATTTTCAGGGTATCCACATTTACACAAGTTACCCCTGAAAGAAGAGTGAATAGACACGAGACCCCTGAGGAATCCTGAGCACTGAAAAGCGAGCTCTGACAGCAAGGAAAGCAGCAGGTGGAGCTACAGAACCAGCTGTGTGTGGGACCCTACTGGGATTTGCCACCTGACAAAGCAGATCCTGCTTCCTCCCAGCACTGGGAAGTGGAACATAGCTCGGGAACCAGGCTGTGCTGAGGGGTTTCTTCCCCTTTTTGTGCTCTTAACCACACAGGACGAGTTCACTGCACCTCCTCTCCCTGGTAACAAGTGACAGGACAAGAGGAAAAGGCCTCAAGTTGTGCTAGGGGATGTTCAGATTGTACATCAGGAAAAAACAAAAATCATGGAAAGGGCTGTCAGGCATTGGTACAGGCTGCCCAGGGTCGTGGTGGAGTCACCATCTTTAGAAGTATTCCAAAATCAGGTGGATGTGGCACTTGAGAACTTGATTTAGTAGTGGTACTGGGCTGACTTGATTTTAAAGGTCCTCTCTATAGCCCACATTTCTGCTTCCTCAGAGGACACAGAAGGGGTAATTAATTGCTTGACTCCTTTAGAAAGGTTTCTTCTCCTCTGCTGTACCTTGCAAATGAAACCATCTTGCCATAAAAATATCTAGACAAAAGTAAGCCAGCAAGTTCTGCAGTGCTCTCCCAGAGGGCTTGCAGGAAGTGAAGCTGATGAGAACCAGCTCCTCCATACTTTGTTGGTGCCTTGCCAGACATCCCATTTTTGGTGGCAGAGGAGGACCCTAAGTGAGACCTTGTGAAATGAGACCAATTTCCCTCCCTCTCTCTGAGGCATTTTTCCTCCCAGCTTCAGAGAAGAGTGGTGTCAGAGAGCCCTCAGAGCTCAATATTAGGATTTCTGCAGCTGCATCAGTTTGATCACTTTTCTCCTGAGACTAAAAAAAACCAAAAAAACCACAAAGCAATGTTATGGTCCTCAAACTAGCACTGCACTGGTACTTGTGCCTGAAAATGGAGCCAGTTTAATATCCTGTCTTAAGAGAACATCAGCCTGAGCAAAACCTAGTGCCTGTGTAAGGCCTGTGCATGAAACTTGTGATTTGGGCTTAAAAGGAAAATTTAACTTATGCAAACCTCTGATACATAGCTTGTCATATACATCAATGCCAGTGCTGCATCAAAGCACCTATATATTGCCTCAAATCCTAATTTGATATTAAACCCTGTGACAGAGCTGCTGGAAGATCAGATCAGTTTTGCATCGAGTTACTTGTGGAATAACTCTAACAAGGGGAGATTGTACTGCTAGATCCAGACTCTGAACAAAAAATCCCAAAACTCGACTCTCTGCCTTTGCAGATAGAAATCCCCTCATCTACCAGCCCCCCATTCTTGAAAAACAAGAGGAAAGTATCTCCTTACATTGACTTGGTGTCCTTTGTAAAAAAGACACATTCTCTCTTCTTAAAGTTTTCTTGGATGAAGTTGGCCAAATCCTGGAAAATATTTTTTAGAAGTTTATTTCTGATAACTCACGAAATGGAAGAGATCTCAGTAACAGCACAGTCAGTGTGAACACAGATACTGCTTAAAAACACTGTGGCAAACCTTCCCAATGCTAAAGAAACCCTAATATTAAAAACAGGGAAGACAGGGAGGTTCTTTAGGGTAGGGGCTGTTTTAATTCAACACACAAAGACCCCAGCAGGAGTTCAGAACAACTTCAAGTCCTCCTTTATGGGAGCTCAGTGGAATGCAAAGCTTGTTTAACCATTAACTCTCCTATTAACCTTGAAACTCCCTGGAGAAGCTTTCACACTCGGGGAATGCAAATTCATCCCTGATCTGCCTCTTCCAGCTAACAGAGAAATTCTCACTCACTGATAAAGGACTGGGGGGTTTTGTTTGCTTTCAAGCACAGCTTAGATTTGCAGGGCAAGATTTCACTCGGGACACAAAGGGAAGACATGCAGCTATAGTTTAATTTACCCATTTGACACAACACTTGTGGTTAAACAGCAGGTAGAAGTAGTTATTCCAAGTAAAAAAAAATTATATTATAATATTATATATTTTATTTATAGTATTATATGATATTTATAATATTGTATACTTAAATATTAAAATATAAATATTTAAAATATAAGTATTAAAATGTATAGAATACTATCAATTTATAAAATTATAAAATATTACATATAATATATTATTAATATTATCCATTATAAAAATTATAACAGAAAAGCATTATATCCAAAACAAGGAAAATGGAAGGGAACACATTCAACCACTAAAAATCACAACCGGGCAAAACAAAAAAAATAAAAGGAAGGGGAAGCACCTGCTTAAAGTCCTAAGAATTGGCCCTTAAGGCCTTCTGCAAACCCATCAGGAGCAGGGAATCTGCCACACAGTTGCTGGGATCAGCAAATCTTTCAGGCATGAAAGGATGTTTAACATAACTATGTTGGCTGCCCTGGCCATCAAGCTGCAAGAAGAGCTTGGGGTGGTTCTTTATACGGACAAATTTGTCTCTTGCTGCAGCGTGGAAAAGGGTTTAAAACCAGAAGTGATGAAGAAAGCACAATAGAAGAGCTACAGAGTTCAAAAGGAAGAGCAATACCCCCTTAGAGTTCCACCATGTCACCTGCTGCTTGAAGGTGACTGGTCAGGAAGATTTCTCCAGAAAGGGGAAAGTGACAGATCCATCATCCTGCTCCTGACTTGTCGGAATCCAGCACCACGGTGGCCCCCTCCCAAGACCCAGCACGTAGCAGGTACTCACAGCATCGCTGCAAGCCACGTCTATGCTGCGAGACATGCTGGAATAGAGGAGTCTGGAACTCTCAAAATTGCCATTTCTTCGGTGCCTCATGCTGCCCATGGAAACCTGGAAAAGCACGATAGAAGGGGAGATGGAGGAGCACTAGACAACACCAAGGGCACTTTGCACCCTGGCAAGACAAGGAAGAGGTTATTTGAATCCAGAAAAATTAGGAAGGGCATTATTCCTAAAATGTGAGACAAATTCAGAAAAAAAATAAAAAATGTGTTATTTCATACCACAAAGAGGCTTTATCTTTCCCCTCTCCAAAATAACTCCAACTCAATATCTTTGCAGAAAGGAACATACCTTATATTCCATCCCATTCAATTCATTCCCATATTTTAACTCTTGTCTCTGATGAGCAAGCTCAGGACATGCTAATACACATGAACAGTCTTTAATCCAGTGTATTTACAAATTAGAAGGGGATCTTAAGAAGCAGCATTTGAGGCATAGAGGAAAAACTGCAGTGTTAAAGCAGTTGGCCCAGCAGGATCCCAGGTGCTCAGAGGAGCAGCACCCACCACTGATTTCACTCCTGGAACAAGGACAGTCAACATAAGAGTAAGTGGATTTAAAGGATATTGGATCCAAAAGTTAGGAAGTGATCTGTAGAAGCAAACACATTTCAATTGCCCTCTCAAGCAGATCCCTGTGTTGAAGTTGCTGTCTTTGAAGGAGCATCACTGCACTTGCAGCAAAGCACAGAACAAAACCATATTTATTCTAATGAAAATATCTCAATTCCCTTCATGCTACTCTGTGAATAATACTGGAAAAGGTCTTTTCCTGAGAGAAAAGCTGTCAGCCAGTGAACATGGGGAGCTCACAGCCTACTTGTGCTTCCACCACTGTTTTCTCTCCGGCCTTTTCCCTGGCTGTGTGCTCTGGGTTTGCCTCTGGGGTGACACTGCCACTGCAGGGCACACAAAGCACCCCTCCCAGGCACAGCAACACTGAAGCATCATCCTGTAAACACAGAACTCCTGAGAGCCAAGAACCAGTAAGTGTGAAAATCTCCTTGGGGCACTCAACACAGTAGGAATGCCACAGGCAGTGGGAAGGTGCAGTTGTAAACAGAATGATAGAATGTGATGTGAGCAAGCCCCCAAAGCAGTAGGAAAAGGCAAGATTCCACAAAGACATGTATATTTGAGTGTTATAGTTATTTTAAAAATCCTTTGAAAAACATTTTGTGTTGAGGGGGAGCATGATTGACTCACTGTTGTTTACTGTGCGTGGCAGAAGCCCTCAGCTACTTCCCCCAAATTCTGCAGCACGCCTGGGGATCTGTGTCACTCTATCACTGATAAATGATGGAAGAGCACAGGAAAAAAAAGGCCTCTCCCTCCATCCCAGCTCCTGCACAGAATAGGAATGATTTCAACCCAAGAAAAGAAAAAAAAAAAAAAAAAAAAAAAAGGAAAGTGAATGGCTGAAAGGGTAGGCCCAGAAAAAGGGGGATAAAATGAAATCCAGCTGGTGGCCAGTCACCACTGCTGTTCCCCAGAGCTCAGTACTGGGCCCAGTCCTGTTTAACATTTTTATCTTCATCAGCAATTGGGATGAGGGGATCCAGGGCACCCTCAGGAAGTTGCAGACACCAAGCTGATGGGATTTGGATCTGCTGGAGGGCAGGAAGGCTCCACACAGGGATCTGCACAGCCCGGATCCACAGGGCAGGTCTGGTCCTTGGGTCACAACAACCCCGTGGAACACTGCAGGCTCAGGGAAGAGCAGTTGGAAAGCTGGGAAAGGCTCTGGCAGTGTTGGTGACAGGGCTGAATGTGAGCCCAGGGGAACAAGAGGCCGATAGCCCCTGGGCTGTGCCGGCCATGGTGTGACACAGCCCCGGCTGGCCCTGCTGAGGCTCCTCCGGCCAGAGGGACACCGAGGGGCTGGAGCATGTCCAGGGAAGGGAATGGAGCACCAGGAGGGGCTGAGGGAGCTGGGAAAGGGGCTCAGCCTGGAGAAAAGGAGGCTCAGGGGGCCCTTCTGGCTCTGCACAACTCCCTGCCAGGAGGGGACAGCCAGGGGGGTCAGGCTGTGCTCCCAGGGAACAGGGACAGGCTGGGCCAGGGGAGCTTTAGGTTGAATATTAGGAAAAATTTCATCGCTGAAAGGGGGTGTCAGGCATCAGAATGAAGAGGTTGCCCAGAGCAGTGGTGGAGTCACCTTCCACAGAGCCCCACCACAGCTATTTGGGATTGTCAGCCCAGAGGCACAACAACTACTACCCCCTTTCCTCTGAAGCCCTTTGTTGTGTGATCTCTTCAGCAGTGACTCCAAAGTGACCGAAGAGGAAAACCCAACTGACAGAGAATAAGCGACCCAAACCTGCTCAGCAAAAGTAACTGATAATGTGGGAATGTTTATTCCAAAAATGTTATCTCTGACAAGACAGGCTTCTCAAATAGAACACTAAGGAACAGAGGAAAGCTGTACACAAAATACAGAGAGGCTCAGAGGTGGCACACATCACAGAGACATGAAAAAACACCTTGATAGTCACAGGCAGCAAGAAACTCATGAAACTACAACTTTACAGCTGATAAGGATGGAATTCTGAGGTTTAAGGACACAGGCAACTCTGCACTGGGAGATGTATTTCCTAATAATCCAGAAAGCAATTCTTAATATTTCATATGATTTAATGTTCAGTGTAAAGATGGTTTTAAATCTGTAATTCAAGATAAAAGCCCCACTGAAGGAAATTACACTTAGGTCTGGATCTCTGCAACTTATATATTGACAATTTTACTCTCTTTGTTGATTTGTTTAATAAAGTTTAACACCAGAAAAGTGACTATGGACATAACTGCACAGAGAGAAGATTAAAAGGAAACAAGGGCATTACATTATTAATTCCAAATGCTACAGGATTTCAAGTTTGCCTTGCAGCAAACAAACTGAAAAAAGTTCATGAGAGCACAAAGAAAACCCGATATTTAATTTTAAATTCTGAAAAGCCTCATTGATAGCACAGTGTTTAGCTGATACCAGTGAGCAATGCTCATTAACTCCATGAGTGTTGGAGATAACACAGCAGTTATACATATTTTAAAAGATGTGGCACAGCTGCAGTCCACTGGCAAACTATTCTTTTTCTCTCACATTTCCAATCCATTAAATACATAAGATACTCAATGCATTGAAGCAACACATTGAGAACAACCATTGGATAAATTCCAAAATAATCCTCTAAAGTGGAAGACTCTAAGTTCCACAGCAATTCAAGGAGCCACATCCAAGGAAATCTTCAGCTTGAGCTGACTTAAGGAAAAAAAAAAAGGCATCTAGTTCTAAAGAGACAAATTAAGAGGCTTTTAGAAACTTGCCTGCAAGTAAAAAAGCAAGCCCAGCTCCATTCTCAGGAAGCTTCCAGATAAACATAACCACTATTTACATTAACAATTCCCAACACTGGCTTTATGTGAAACCACTCCAACAGCAAAGAATGTCACATAACTCCAGCTGCACCCACAATTTCAGCAAATTCAATGTATATTCTCTTAAGGAGAGAAAAACCAACACTGAATCAGCAGCACAGACTTACCAAAGTCTCCAGAATACGCCCCAGGACTCTTTCTGCAATCATGACTCCAAGAGGAAGGCTTTGAAATACTCGAGCTGGCAAAGCCCCACCTTTATCTGTGTCATGCCTTCCTTTTAAAGGAGGGAGGGATCAAGGCCAGGAGCGGGGAAGAGCAGAATTATTCACCAGTTCCTAATGAAGGCTTAATTGCAGCAGGGTGCAGGGAATAGCAGCTGCAGGTTGTTTCTAAGAGAGATGTTGTCCCACCTGCTGCCCACGGACTGCAGGAACAGAGAACGCTGCTGATCGTTCGTGACACCAACAGCACCAGTAAAAAGCCAGACGTAAAAAAAAAACCAGGAATAAGTAATTAGATTTTAATGTAGCAGAAGATAATGAAGCAGCTGTAAAATGAACACCTATTAATCTAATTTACTACGAGGTTGTTGAAGCACTGTTGAGTGCAATAGAGGATTTAAAAAGTGTTTTTACTCAACAAAAGTCAGACTCAGCTCCTTAATTTTTGGTTTGATGCTCAGCATGGAGTAATCTGGTTTTCTCCTGCCTTTGACTTCAGGCTTTTCACTCAGGTAAAAGCAATTTCTTCTGCTGTGATATAAAGTGACTCCTTGGAGAGATGGATTGTTCCCAGGCCACCTTCCTTGCAGAAAGAAGTGCTGTCCCATTTGCTGCTAGAGGACCTTCTACTGCCTTTTAATCACCCAGTTTGGACCAAAATTAGGCCAGGTTGGATGGGGCTTGGAGCAACCTGGGATAGTGGAAGGGTCCCTCTCCATGGAAGGGGGTGGAAAATTTGAGCTTCGAGGTCCCTTCAAAGCTAAATCATTACAGGATTTTAAGATTCAGTGTCACCTTTCCTTCTGTGATGGAAGGTAGGTTCATTTGTCTTAAATCTCACATTACCTTGACGTATACATCTGCATTTTCACGAATTATCACTTAAGGGTTGCACCCCATATGGCAGCATCCAACAGCTCCCTAAAATGTGTGTGTTGAGCCCAAAGACAGAACACATCCAGTGATCCAGTGCTCCTAAGGAACAGGAAGAAAACAGGAATCAAGGACTTGCAGATAAACCTGAGAATGAGCTAAATAGCTCCTATGTGTTTTCTGTCACCCCTATTTCCCTAAAGCAGAGTTTTCATGGACAGCAGCAACTATGGTCATGCAGCAACATTCCTGAAGTACTGAACATGAATCTTTACTGTGGTTTATAGCTGCAGATAGTCCTTTAATCACTGACCTGTGAAACCTGCCTGGCTGGCAACTCTCAAGGAAAGTAACTACTCAGTACATAAATGGAGAGCTCAGTTATTCCTTTAGAAATGCTAAGGCACAGTTGAGGAACAAACTCTTCTGCCTGGTCCTCTTAGGTAGAGAAAACCTGGAAAAGAGTCAGATTTTTGGGGACACTTTATGGTTCTCAAGTATGAAATTTGGTATCCCGAACAGAAGTCAAAAATGCTCTCTGGAAGTTTTTAGGGTAAAGATAATATTTTCCAAAGACAAGAGCACCTCCAGGGGCAACAATTCACAGTTCCCAGGATTTCTGCATTCTTGGTCTGAGAACATACACACAGGTATTCCAGATCTACAGGAACATGTTCATATTTACTGTATTCCAGCAAAATCTGGGCTGACTCCAGCAGAGATTTCAGTGAGAGCTTGCCAAACTGCAGAGCATGTCCTGTCTCCCCCAATTCACAGAAGTTATTTAACTCTGGGTTTGGACTAGACAGAGCTATTTGTGAACAACCAAAAGGTGTTGTTATGGATCCTGGCCAAAGAGCTTCGTGTCTTTCTGGTGAAGGAAATAAAACCTGTCATCCTCAGGATCAGAATCCTTGTTATCTATGCAGGAGTCAAAATGCAGCAAGCACTTGAATTACTAAGAAGGGAAAAAACCCACATGTATACAAAAATATTTTCCATTATATTGAGAGCAGTGAAGAGATTGTTCTGCAGCTGAATAAGCCTTATGTTTGTTTAAAAAGAAGTATAAAGCCAGAGAGAATATTTAAGGAAAATGGTGCCTGAAAAGCTACAGGGATTTGAGCCCTGCAGCCCCCACTGTGCAGAAAAAAAAGTTACAGTGGGATTTAATTCAGTGGCTGGCAGTAAATCACTTTCTATCCCAGAAACTGTGAAAGCTTGAGAGGGGCGTTTTATGGTGAAGTTAGCATTGACAGGGTACCTGTGAAATCATGCAATATCACACAATCCCAGAATGGTTTGGGTTGAAAGGGACCTAAAAGCCCATCCCATTCCATGCCCTGCCATGGGCAGGGACATCTTCCACTGTCCCAGGTTACTCCAAGCCCTGTCCAATCTGGCCTGGAACACTTCCAAGGATGGGGCAGCCACAGCTTCTCTGGGCACCCTGTGCCAGGGCCTGCCCACCCTCCCGGGGAAGAATTTCTTGTTATCATCTCATCTAAATGTCTCTTCTCTCATTTTAAAGCCACTTCCCCTTGTCCTATCACTATATTCCTGTGTAATAAATATTAACTGTCCTGCAGAGCTTATTTTGGGGATGGGGGGGTTGTGTGTCTTTTTAAAAGGAAGTCAGTCTCAGTTCACCACACCAAGCAACATTTTTAATGCCAAAGAGACCATCACAGGCTGACAGCATTGAGATCACCATTACTGACCATGAAATCCCTTTTTAGGACCAAGGTTATTTTGGATAAGCTTTGAGCACACACTGTAACAACCTGATCTAGTAGAAGGTGTCACTGCCCATGGCAGAGGGTGGAAGAAGATGAGCTTTAAGGTCCCTTCCAACCCCAAACCATTCTAGGATTCTATAATTATTATCCCACTGCTTCAAGGCAATGTCTTACTGGAGATTTGTATGTGGGGTTTCAAAGCATAGGCTCCACAGAATAGTTCAAAGTGTGATGGATCAAATAGGCAAAAAACCAAATACTTACTCTGTTGAGTGCTAATCACGACCATTCCCTCATCTCAACTCTCCCCATGGACTGCCAGAGAGAACAAAATGTCAAACACTGTCGTAGAACAGCCAGAACTTACTAATTACAGCAGCTCAAACAAAGCGTTACACGGAGATTCACAAAGAACATTTCTATCCCTAAAATCCCTCTGGATTTCTCTTGCTTTGCCTGCAAGCTGTTAACACTGCTCCTGTTTCTCAGCAGGAAACTGGCAGTGATGCTGCTGCACACAGAATTTCATTTGCTGTGCACGACCTGCCTTCTGCACCCCTTTATTGCTTGTACAAAAATCCACTTCTCCCCTTTTTATCCAAGCTGCAGAAGCCCACCTTGAACAGGGATAGTTTGTGTGTGGCTCCTCACCCTTTCTATGTTGGGATTTCGGATTCATAACCTGAATGGGAACTATAAGCTAACATTTGAGCACTTCTCATCCTCAGAAGCACCTTGAACATAATGAGCATGAGCACACCAAACCTGGGGAGAAATACAGAGAATTATCTGCCATAATAATAATACAGGCAATTTGTTGTCTTAATTTTGGGTTATATGAAGGCATGGTAAAATGAGGAGCCACAGAAGGTCCTCTTCAGTGCAAGGAAGTTCAATGAAACTACTCAAACTAGACCTGAGTCCCACCCAAATCGTAGGTGGGATAAGTCCTGTAGCATACAAATTTGGCAACAAAAGCACAGACAGCACAACTTCTTTGGGGTTTGGGTCTTTACAAATCTTGGAAAGGCCTAAAGAACACTTTTCTGTGGTGACATCTGCTCAAGTTCTGTGTGCAGGCAACACTTTCTGGTTGCTCCTTTCTGCTGCATTCAGGAAGGCAGGAGCACTGCTGGAGACAAACCAAGTTTCATAGAAGATCCCAGCTCCAGTGACTCTTACTCATTTTGAATGGCAAATACTGTTGAATGGCATATTTCCATCTGGCTGCTCAAGTCACTGGCATTTTTAATTTAATATTAATTACTGAGAGCAGTTTTTAGCCATTTACCTAAGGTTGTAACAGGACATTCCATCAAGCCTACAATGACACACTAAAGGACACACCAAAGAGAAAGAACACAAGCTGGTGCAAAATGTCAATGTTTTGGCAATTAGTGATGTTGGAACTGCTCAAAAAGGGATTTTTAATGGAACTGAAATCTATTAGAAGCACTTCTGAACAGTCTGAGTGTCAAACTAGTCTTGCTGAAAGACAAAAGTCTCCTGCAAAATTTAAGTGTGACCCTGCAGAGATAAAGCCCTGATGCTGTGGGACCTTGAAAACGGGGATACAACAAAGTAGAGAGCTGTGGTCCTGCCCACCCTCATCGCCCATCCTGCTGTCCACAAGCATTTAAAGCCCTTTTTCACAATTTACATTCCTAAATGCAGACACTCGGATTTCCTTTCAGTGTGAGAGTGCATTGCATTTGAAGAACAATGAAATAATTCTGATGTGTGTGTCAGCCCAGAAAGCTCTGAAAGTGCATTTTGGTGTGAAATATTAATAGGTAGGAACAGAACACTGGAAGATTCTTTCTGTAAAAGCCCTAAAAATAATGTAAAAAAAAAAAAAAATCCACCAGAAAGAATTATGTAATTTTCAGCTTATCAGTGTTGAGTGACTAGAAATTGTGTACCTTGGGCTTTTATGCACTTTATTTGATGGAAATGATCTGAGAAAGTGTTCATCAAGCTTTAAAAATGAGGTGAGTTGAGGAGGGGAGGTGAATGCTTGAGATCAGCCAAAAAAACACCCAAAACCCAAACAAAAAGCAAGCAAGAAGGCTCTAAACACAGTAGACAACTGAAGACTCACTTCCATTAGTTTCAATGCAGTAGGCTCACACCTTAGCTACAGCTCCATGGATTTCTCAGAATTTAGCTAGGATCAAAATAAAAATGCATTAATGCAGAATATTCCAGTTGATGACAATCACAGGGAGGTCTCAGCAACAAAAACTTTCAAAAGTAAAAAAACCTTCCAATTTAAAGTAATAAATAAACGAAATTATTTTCACTTTTGCATCAGAACTTCATGAAAACCACCTTCATGGAAAGGATTTCAATAATCAAGTATATTTGAATATAGCTAGAATATATAAGGAAAATACCAAGTCCATTGATTTTTTTAAGTCTCAAGACAATATTGTTGCAAGATTCAGAGTATTATCCTTAGTTATAACTGCTGTCACTCACTGTTGTAAAGTTCAGAATTCATCCAAACTATATAATTTTTCTATTTTAAGAGTTTATGCACAATTTCCTGTGCCTATTTTGCATGTACACTGAGATCATACATAGAAATCAAAGCCAGACAGCACAAAGACAAGTGGTAACACCAAAGAAAAAGCTCTCAAATTTATTTAATCCAAAGAAACTCCTCCAGTGAAGAAGTACATCTGTTTCCACAGAGCCATATGACTAAAACACGCTGTCAAATTCATCTAATATTCAGTGAAAATTAACATATGCTTGGCACTATTTCAGTCTCCATGCTCAGGGAGCTGGGTGTAACATGCAAACCTTGCACATCTATTCCAGTCTCACACCACTGTGAGATAATGGTGTGTGTCAGCAGCAGGCAGTAGATTATCCCATCCCAAAAAGCTACACTTAATCAGATATCCAAAGATATCATGGGTAAAATGCCTTTAATCCGTGGAAATCAGAGTTTTCAGAGTAAGTGGGAAGGTCCCTCTAGAGGTCCAAATCAGTCAGAACTAAACCACACATGACTCAAGAGCTCAAAGAACATCAATCCCACTCTCTCCAGAGTTTTTTCTAGTGCTTGAACATCCTCAGGTGGATTTCTTTTCCATGATAAGAAAATCCCAGAATGGTTTGGGTTGGAAGGGACCTTAAAGTCAATCTTGTTCCAAGTCCCTGCCATGAGCCATGAGCAGGGACACCTTCCACTATCCCAGGATGCTCTCCTACTTATTCCTTTATTCCAGCTTGTGTCCAGTGCCCCATTCCTGCACACCTCAGACACACCTGGATCCATTTTCTCTCCACATTCCCACATCAGGAAGCTGCAGATACAATGAAGATCCCACAGCACATTTCCATCTCAAGCTCTCCTTGGGTATTTGGGTTGGAACCCAATTTAATTAATTTCTATTTTTAATTTAATAATTTAATTAATAAAAAGTATTTAAGATACTTTCCAACCAGGAAGATTCCAGGACATTTTATGCACCTAGGGCAGGATTTACCTGGGAGGGGACCAAAAATGTGTGGTCAGGCATTAACAAACTTCTAAGCTATGGAAAAACCCATCAGCCTTTAGGAATATGCTGCCTGTTCCCAATCCCTGACCAGGTCAAGGAGATAACTTTGGTTTCTGTGTTCCTGCTGCCACAGAAGAAATAGGGACAGAAATAACAAATCCTCAATCCCATGGAGATAATATTAAGACAGTACCAGAAGAAATGTTCAGCTGGAAAGTGAGGTTGGAAATCAAAGGAGCTGTGATGTTCACCCCAGATCACTCTGAACAAGTTGCTTTCTAAAAACAACACAGAAATGAGAGGCCAAGGACACCTTTGAGTTTTGAAATTAAAAAGCTGGATTCAGTTGAACTTGCTGAAATACGAAGCAATGAAAAACTAAATGTCAGAAAACAACACAAAAACCCTTGCCAAATTCACAGGCAAAAAGTAGAACAGCCACACTCCAGGTTTCAGGTAGGAAAACCCAGCTGAATTATCCATTTTGAGCAGTCTTCACACAGAAGACGGAACTCCCTGAAGGCTCTAAAATGCTTTGAATTACTTAATAATTTGTTCTCAGCGCAGCTGGTGCTGGAAAAATGAGATTGAGATAAGTAGGAGGATGGGAGGAAACTGCTTCCAAGAAATTTAACTCGGGTCACAGTCAGCAAGAACTGGCTGTCCGTCCCCCCACACCAAGATGGAAATGTGCAGAAAAAGTTTTGAGCTGAAAAGAGTCTTAAAAAAGGAAGCACTAAGGGTAACAGAGTTAGCAGCTCTGACAAGAATTTCAGCACACAGGGAGAGGTGAGGAGGAAGAACTAGAGTCAATGGAAAAAAATCCCCTGGAGGCTGAGGTCAGACTGATTAAGATGCCGTTTCAGTCAATATCCGCTGAAAACCATAGCTGAAAGCAAACAAACACTAAATATACTTTTTTTCAGAGTCTTACAAGGAAAAGACTCTCATGGAAAATGTATGAAGAAGCTTCCAAGCAATTATAGATTGGCAAGGGTATATTTTGTCCCTGACCATTATTTTAATTAATTATTAATCCCCTGCTGCTGTCAAGCCTATGTGCTTAAAACCACCGAGCAGTGAGTTCTTTATAAGGGGTAGTTTAGCAACTTGATTTTATGTCCATCACACAGCATTAAAGTGAAAGATAAGTGATTTAGAGAAAACCATGAATTTGAACCATTCACTTGTACATGTCATTGCTTTCCCAAGCCCATCAGGAGCTTGGTGTCTGGGGTGGTGGGTGGCTTTGATTGACTTTGAGGGTAAAACCAGCACGGGCCCAAGGTCAGGCACAAAGGGAAGTGCATGACTTGTCTGGAGTTTAACTTCTGGAGAGCTTCTGCTTCTGAGACACCCCCAGATTTCATGTGCAGGAGTGGAGGACACAGAGCATCACCTTCACCAGAGTCTCCCTGGTGTCACAGCCAGCTGCACAAAGGGGACCACAAACACCTGTCTCACTCTCCCTCTTACTCTGTTACTAAATGTTTCTAGAACCTTTTAGTTCTGCTTCCAAAATATCCATTTCTGTAAGGCTTGAACTTTTCCCACTGAAAATCTGTCAGGTTTTGATCCTCTGCTTGCCTTTTTTCCAGTATTCTTAGCACAAAAGCAATGCAAAGCATTCACTCGATCTTTCCCTAAAACATTTTGTTTTGGGGAAATCATTCAAGGTTAAAGACAACTCAAAGTCCCAGGAGCAGAAGTTTCCTCCTAAGGACAGCAAGGATATTTGTACTTTATTTACTCTTTGCTGTAGCTGTCTTGGTCCAGCAGTGGCCTGAAGTGAGGCTGGAACAGCTCACTGGGCTCTGTGCTGACACCAGCCTTAGTCCTAACTGGAAGCACAGCCTGGAAAAAGCAGTGGAAAAAAGTATCAGCTGGAAAATGGGGCCAAGATGGGGGCTGAAAAAATGCAAATATCTTCATCCCCACAGTCACATCATTTGATGAGGGCAGGTGAGAGTGTGAGAATGTTTACTCCAGCAAGGTTACCTGACTGGGGACTCTGTCAGCTGAGAATTCCGAGGGGAAAAGGGAGAAACCACAAAGAAATACACTCACAGACCTGACAAAACCACCATGGAGACACTGACAAGGAACAAACCTCACCAGTCCTGCTGATGGATGGGCTGCTCAGAAACCACAGGCACCACTTCCAACAAGATCAGCATGAGGCAGGAATGGTATGTGTCCCTAAAATCCAGCTACTGCAGGAGGCTAATGGCAATGAGGAGCCTTGGAAAAGTGGTGGAGAAGGACAGGCTATAAATAAACCCTACAAAATATGGGCAAAATTTTGCCAGGATTAACCTCCCTACTTGCAATACCAAGCATTAAGGCCTGAGGCTTGGCCTTGGTCTGCCTGAGGGCAGACTTTGCCTACAGATAAATAAGATTTAAAGCTACCTTCCAGGATGTCAAACCCTACAGCAAGTTTGTGAACTCAAAAGTGCTTTAAAATGTAGATAAGGCAATGCTGAAACTGTCTGGGCTTTTCAAGGCAAAAAGAGATTTTAAAGGGGTATTTACTGTGGTTGGAAAGCCCTCTAAGAACATCAGGTCCAAACATTAACCCAGCACTAAATGGTGTCTTTAAGCACCAAGACTGCTTTGATTTGAACACTTCTGGGGATGGTGACTCCACCAGTTCCCTGTGCAACCTGTTCCAATGCCTGACCACTCTTTCAGGAAGAAATCTTTCCTAATATCCAGCCTGAACCTTCACTAGGGCAACCTGAGGACATTTTCTCTGGTTCTGACTCTTGTTACCTGGGAGAGGAGAGACAATTGCCAGTTTTAGACAAATTGTAGACAACTATTTCTGAATCAGAGTAATGGTAACACAGTGGGCCTTTCTTTACAATGGCAAATCTTTCAAACATGGTCAAATTTTCCAAGGTTTCACCTTTGCTTCCCTGCAGACATCTGAAACCAAACCTCATCTTTACGGTTTCACTACACTTACCACCAAACACCCCAGATTTGGGATTTTTTTTCATCATCACTACACAAATTTTGCACATCCAGTTTTATGTTGATTAAAGTTTGAGGACCTCAAAGAGGTTGTGGAATCTTTAGTTTACAGCAAGAGCTGTGTGCTGCGAAGACTTTAAAGAAAATAATTGGGATTATAGGTTATTTGGGAATGCCTAGATCAGGCAGCCATTGCAGACAGATCCTACAGCAAGCAGAGCTTTATAGCTACTCTCCACAAAATGCTGAATTAAGGACAAAACATCCTGACACATTGCAGGAAATCTTGCCCAGTCCCAGAAGGAACCTCCAAAGGAGTGAAGAACCACCCAGCTGCAGCAGTGAATGTCACCTCTTGCTATGCTCCATTTATCTCCCTGCTTGCCACTGATGCTGTGGGCTCCACAGGCAGTGGGGTAATTGTGCCAGTTCCTTGTTCCTCCCCGTTGGAGAGTGGAAGGTGCAGCAGATGTTAAGATGAAGAGAAGTCAAACATGGCCCTGAACCAAAGTCTTGGACCTCTCAGGGCAGTGCTGAGTCTCAGAGAGAGCAACAGCAGCAGTAACTCTCCAAATATTTGCAAGTCTCCAAGTTACTGGCACTGGGAGCCTCTTCTTGTCTCAGGCTCTCACCAGGATACCCCACAAAGACATGGCCCTGAACTTGATGAATAACTGCAATTATTGCTAATTAACAGGCCTTTAAGAGTCAGAAGGAGAAAGGCTGTGAGTGCACTGACAGAGAAGGACTAGAGACATTCCACCCAGAGCTGTGGAAGGAAATGAGAAGGCTATGGAATACTGTTAAAATATGAAAAGGATATTAAAGCCAGCTTCAATTACCTAGACTATAAATGCATATACCATCTGCTAGCAATTTTGTGCATCTCAAAAAGGAGTCTCAATCGAGTCAGCACCATTCAGCCTTTCACACACTGCAAGTGGCAGTATTAGAAAGATCCCTTCTAAACTTCCCCATCTTCCCCACCTCTCCATCTTCTGCAGCCTACCAGATGGCTGAAACCACAAGAGTAAAGAATGTGTTTGAAATCGCCGCTCCCTAATTTAGGAGGGAACGCATTTTTGATCAAATGAAAAAAAAAGAAAAAAAAAAGAAAAAAAAAAACAACAAAAACATTTATGATTTCCAGCTTCTCTAAAGCTGCAGAGAAAGGTTTTCACTCTGACAACTTGTATTAGCTGGCCTGGAATCTGCAGGCAGCAACATTTAAGAAGCAATTTGAAACTGAAAGAGTACTTTTGGGGAAAGTGTCTCAAATGTCAGACAGATCTATTAAGACAGCTCTTGACAGACTAATCTATAAGCCTTTCTTTTTTAGTGTGAGATTTGTATCGATTTTTAAAATAGCAATCCCATTACTACACATTAACAGCATGGATAAACATCTCTCCGAGTATTTAGGATTACACCAGGACAAAGAGAGAATGTGAGGGCAGTAATTTTCCATCACACAGTTTAACGCGGTATCTGCAAATCAAGTCCATCTCTAAAGCAAATTTTCGGCACAGCAGGAGCTCTGATGACCTTTTTGGTTACCCAAATCCACGCTGTACTCGCCACTCTGCTCCCTTCCGGGCAGTCAGCTCAATATCCTGTTACTCATCTTACTGCCTTTCCCACTGCCAGACCTGAAATTCCCTTTCTAAAGTATCCAATTGTCACCACTTCAGGGGTAATGGAGGAAAACCAGGAGCAAGTGTACCCTGCATGTGGCTCAGTCGGCAGGAATGCAGGACATGGACTCCATCTCAGAGGTCTTTTCCAGCCTCAGTGATTCTGTGAAAAGAAACACCCCAGCAGAAGTGGGGGAGGCAGGCATTTCTCTTCGTAGCAGTTTGGATTTCCAGGGCCAGAAAGACCAGACCTGAGCCCAAAGGCTGCTCATGGACTTGTCCTATCATCAGACCTGTAAGACTGACCAGACTCCCAACAGCACCAGTGTCACAGCCAAAATAAACAAATACTATTGCTGTAAATCTTACTGCTGTAAAAACTGCTGCTATTCTCTATCCCAGAGATTCCTTGAGCTCAGCAGCTGCTGCATGCATCCCCCTCAGGGCAGATCACAGAATCCCAGAATGGTTTGGGCTGGAAGGGTTCTTAAAGCTCATGTCATTCCAATCCCTTCTGCCATGGTTAAGGACACCTTCCACCAGACCAGGTTGCTCCAAGCCCTGTCCAACCTGGCCTTGGACACTTCCAGGGATCCAGGGGCAGCCACAGCTGCTCTGGGCAGCCTGTGCCAGGGCCTGCCCACCCTCACAGTGAGGAATTTCTTCCCAATATCGCATCCATCCCTGCCCTGTGGCAGTGGGAAGCCATTCCCCCTATCCTGTCACTCCATTCCTTGTAAATAGTCTCTCTCCATCTTTCCTGTATGTTCCCTTCAGGACCTGGAAGGGTCAGTTATGTTACCATGGAGCTTTCTCTTCTCAAAGCTGAACAATCCCAATTATCTCAGCCTTTCCTTTTATCTCCACCACTTGCCAGAATTGTATAACAACAAGTTCCTTGATTCACCCTTGATTCCAGGTACAGCATAAACTACTGTAATTTCAAGATTTCTCTCAAAATCCAGTGTTTGTGCCACTAATACACTTTCCTCTAAACACAGGCACGTTTAATGAGCTCATTTTTAAATGAGGCTTCACAACCATAGTTTGGATGATTTTAAAACTCAACTTGGAGACTTACAGGGGCTCCTGGCTATCAGGACATTGGCCAACAGAAGGATTGCTTAGAGGGGCACAACAGGAAAGACTGGAGCCCAGGAATGCTCAGCTGTGTAAAACCTCTGACAGTGTGGCTGAACCTGGGTCAGGTCAGGGGCCATACCTTTGGATGTGGAAGAATTAAGCTACAGATCCATGGTGGGGCTGCCTACATTGTGCTTTGGTTTAAAAATTGAATCAATCCAAGACATTTGGAGAGATTTTAAATGAGAAAAATTAGATATTATCAAAGAGTGATCTGCAAGTGCTACCTGATCAATGAGAGAGACAGGGAAAACGGGAACAGAAAGAGGGTGTGAAGGGAAGTCTCTCTCCTGACCCACAGTGGGATCCAGGGTTACCACGTCCCCACCCCCAGAATTCCCAGTGATAACACATTCCACAGTGTTCTGGGTCTCTCCAAAATGTCTCATACTGTTGGAGGCCTAGATGGAAGACTTTAAAGCCACTGGACTTCATTCCTGAAGCCTTCCTGCCCCATGAGAAGGAAGTTCCATGTAAGCCTCCTGCCTCCAGGCATATCTCTTTCCCAAGTGCTGTTCCCTCTCTTCCAGGTCAGACAACCTCTGTTCACGTCCTGCAATTGCTTTTTCCCAGTTCCTTCTTACAGAACTGGAAAAGATCCACAAGAATGGACCTAATTGCTGCTCCAGCTTCTTTTGGGTGGCAAATAGCCTTGAATGTCAGTGGAGATGGCTTCACACATGGGCACAGCTCCACACCCTCCCACCTTGTCCCTGAAAACTTTAGGAACCGATGCTAAACCTTGGACCACCTTCCACTTGGAGTGGCTGGATCACCTCAGAACCAGCACAGCTGACCAAAGGGATAGCCCACACCATGTAGCACCATGCTCAGCCAAGAAAAAGAAAGGGAATCTTTGGGGTCATTAGTTCCCCATTCTGCTGAGGGGGGACAGGGAGTGAGTGTGGGTCCGTGTGGGGTTGTGTCACAAGAGAGCATCACTGGGTTCCCAAGTGTTCCATCCTCTCTGAAGATGTCACCCAACATCTCAGAGCCCAGGTGTTACCTGGCTGCTTGCACAGGGCAGAGCTGTGACCTTCTTCAGACTCTCAAGTGCAGAAATGTACTGAGAGAGCTCAGAAATTTCAGCTAATCTTTCCATTAGGGACCCGCTACACAAACTCCCAAAACCGAGGGTCAGAGGAGTATCAATTTGCTTTCTGAGTGGGTTCTGTGCCCTTAAGACTACAGATAATAATATGGAAAAAACAAAAAAAGCCCTCAAACAGGCCAAACACTAGAAAGGTGATAAACCCCACACCATTAAAGCAGAAATTTAAAGGCAGGTACATATTCTACCTGATCTGATTCTGCTGTGAAATACCCAAGGCTGTTACAGAAGTTCACATGAGTTCTTCCAGCTCCAACAAGACAGAATGTTTACATGGGCTTTGCCAAGAAGAGTGGAAAGTTCAGAGAAAAAAATAAAAGAGAAAAAGGAAGAACATTCCAGTGTTTCCACAATTATTCTTACAGAGCCAGTGGAGTGGGACAGCAGAGCAATACCCAGGAAACCTCTTGCTGTGCAAGCTCACTGCCACCCTGAGCCCAGGGCTGCTGCCTTTCAGAAAGCTCCTCTTGCATCCACTATATGCTGCACCTCTCCCTGGCCTGAAAAGAGGAACACAGAAAGGAAAAGGGAGCTGTCCCATTCCAGGCCATTCCCATTAAAAGCCTGAGCTTCTTTCTCCAATGTGTTTCAAGCAGAATACACTGAATATCCTGCAGATATAGCAAGGTTTTAGCACAGTATTTTTTTTCCTTCCCCCCCACATCACTACTCATAGGTATTTCCAAATTCAGACAGCCAGGCTGAGTTCTCTTCCATCTGCTGAAGAACCCCACACCTGACCTGAGAAGCTTAGGGACAGCAGTAGGATAAACCAGACAGAGAAACATCAAGGGGAAATAAAATGTATAAACAGCTTCTGGAAGGAGAAGCTTCCAGGGAAGCTGGAACAGAGAGAGGTGAGCTGGAACAGGGATCAGTCTTGATCAGGGAAAACTTTTCTTGAAACAGTTTCTCAACAGAGCAGCACTAAGAAAAGCAAGTTGCAGTTTGTCCCTGCTGCTTCCACAAACTGCTTTTGTGACTAAAAGCCAAACCTGTTTTTAAATATCAATACTAAAAACCCACACAATTCTTTCAGCCTCCAAATATCGTAAAGGAAAAGGTTTCAGTGTCCTTTTTAAAAGCAAGTACATTTTTAAATATTTTTTCTCCCAAGATCCAGTCTCCTTTCTGCCACTAGATGTCCCACAAGTAAGAGGAGAATCCAGATGGGGGCACTGTGAGCTAATTGTAATTTGGATTCATTTTCATTTGAGCTGCTTATAACTCTTAGTGCATTATTCAACTCAGTGAAAGCTTTCTCAAATTTGTAAATACAACAAAAGACTCTTGCTGGATTTATATATTCATTTAACAGTAATTTTGATGGTATAATATTAGATTTAATCCCATATTCAGGTTGTTTCTGTGTTTTAGTCCTCTAAGTTTTAAATATAATGCAATTCTAGCAGGGAAGCATTATAATGAAGGTATTACCCCATGGGAACAGTTCTGTTGATGTTTATTTCAGCATTAAAATAAACACCAGAGTAAGAACTGTAAAGTATCATTGAAGAAACTACAAATAAGAGCTAACACACTTAGGAGAAAATAGCACAGATAATTTGATGTCCCTTTAGATGCTGGGAACTGCAGGTGGTGGAGCATCAAACAGGCCACCAGGCCATTTGCTGAATGCAGAGGAGACCCCAGAGCCAGGGTGGATGAGGCTCTGAACAATCTGGCCTAGTGGAAGGTGTTGTCCCTTGCCTATGGCAGGGGGTGGAAAGAGATGGGCTTTCAGGTCCCTTCCAACCCAAACCAGGCTGTGGGGAGGATATGCTGTGTCCCATCAGCCAGCTAATTAATGACAATCAAGATAATCGATCCCCAGGGTACCTCAGCAGCAGCTGGACCCTGTGCCACTGTTCAGTGGTCATTTGGCCAGTTTTCACTTTGTCCCACTGGCCCTTTCCTTGACCTGCCCTTTATCAGCCCCTTTGGAAGGATGGTGTGGGAGACAGCATCAAAGGCTTTAGTAAAGTTGAGGTTGCCCTCCTTCATCCACCATGACTAACTGGACCATGGAAAGCTGCTGGGGCTTAAACACAACTCTGCCGTGTTTTCTCTCTCTGCAGGTGTTTTCCTTAGTGGGAAGTGGCAGTGTCCCTGTCCATGCAAGAAGCTTCTCACCCCTGCCTGGCTATAATATCTCAGGAGCTGGGATATATATATAATATATATATATTATTATCTGTGTGTTTTCCAGGAGGAAAACAGAGGCAAGAAAGGACAGAAAAGACAACTCCAGTGAGAGCAGAAAACTCAACCCCAGTGAGACTGGAAACCTCTGAAGCTTGACTTTTATAAGTCAACAGGATTTCATCCTACAGCTGGCACAGCCCCGTGTGCAACAGAGGTTTTCTGCTACAAGGGGTGGATCATTTCAGCCCAGTGTGGACACCAAACATTTGACAGCCACGTAAATCAGCCCTATTTTTATTTCAAAGACCAGTTTCCTGATTTCCTGTCACCACTCATGTCTCAGCACACAAAACCCCTAAGTAAACCCAGGAAGGAGATATTTTATTCATGATTACAAAGCCCAGCTGAGTTCTGAGTAAGTTTATTGTTGCTTTTGAGGTGTGTCCTCTCTGGTCATGGAGCTGTGCAGTGCATCACATGGAAAGTGTCACAAGTCCCCAGCACAATAAACTTGGCAGAAGATGCACAGGGAATGGCCAGTGTGTGAGAAGAGGCTTCTGTGATCCATTGTCAGGCTGGAATTTGGTCCCAGCTCTATTTTGTGTATTCTAGCTGCTTAATCCAATTACAAGAAGTGACCAGCTAAGGATTAGATGAGAAGGAAGCCAAGGAAGTGACTTTGGCCCAGGACTCAGCTGACAGATGCCAAGTTACACAGTACAATTCCCATGGTAAACCTGCATTTATTTCTGCAGCAGTTCTCTTCAGCCATTGCAAATAAACAACTCAACAGCATCAGGAGTTTTGCCCTCAAGACTGTCAAAACACAGCTAAATTCAGACCCATCTCCTCCTTCATTAAATTGGGGTGCTGACCTATGTAAGCCACACTAAATCTGCTGCTGAATTTGTCCTTGCTTTCCAAGTGATACTGGGAACACTGCTTGAATGTGGAAAGTCAGAAGCAGATTCATTGCCTGTTCAATATTTGCCTGTGAAACATTCCCCATTCTCACAAGTGCAGGAAACAGCAAATGTTCCAATACTATCAGCACGTGGAAAAGTCAGTGAAGACAGAGCTGGAAGCAGGAGTGCACAGCCACAAGAACCAGCACCCTGATGGCACCAGTAGCCCCTAGCTGCCCTGAGCAGCCTCTACCTGCAGTCCTGTCCAGAGGGTCCCGTTCAGCCTGGCACCCAGTCCTGACCTGAGCTGGAAGGCAGGCAACCCCTTGGACCCATCTGCAGCCTTGCCTACAGCCCCAATTCCTGCTGCTCCTTTCTGGACCCCTGGAAGGATCCTGGTCCATCCCCTCTCTTGGGTTGGGGTTTTCCATAGACCCTTTTATCTGCACCCAGCTCTGCTGCTGCAACCCCAGGGGCCTGAGGAAAGGGTCTGAAATGGCAAACCCCAGCCCTGGCTGTGGTTCTGCTGGTGTTTGAGGCATTTTGTCGCTGTCCCAGGTTGCAGGGGACACTGGCAGCTGTATTTACCAACCTGAAGTGCCTCGAGTGCTCACAAGTTTCACAAACACACCGCCACTGGAGACAGCCTTCAAGGAAGTTAGGCTTCCAAAGGACAGGAAAGGGGTTTCACTTTGCTATCAGCACCAGGAAGCCCCTGCTAAGCACTTCTGAGCCCCTCAAGTGTTAATTTTGTTGTACAATCCCTCTAGCAGCTTTTTATATCCCCCTGCCTCTTTTTCCTGATACTCCTGGCTATTTTGAGAGCCACAATATTCCTGCCACTGGGATTCAGCTGGATGCAAGATTTAGCCACATTTCTCACACACACTCCCCTGCCAGGCACCACACAGGTGAGGGCAGCAGCTTCCTACTGAGATGCAAACCTGATCACTGCCCAGCGCCCGAACACCCTGGCAGAGGGGCTGCACCAACAACTGACCCTGGAAACACCTTGGATCATGGTCTCGAGGGTCACTTAGTATCTGCTGTCCCAAAACCAATGGAACTGGGGCAGCCAGACACAAAACCCAACCCTGGGAACACCCTGTGGATCCAAATTCCCCCTATGGCCATGTAAGAGCAAAGGGCAGAGGACTGGCCAACATCTGGAGCCCCAACATGCAGGACAGCTCCTGGGAAACTGGACTTGTCTGAACTGCACATGGAATTGTTTGCAAGCACTAGATCAATGCCTTGCAGACAGAATAATAGCACTGGTTTGGTAATAAAGAGATTTAGTACGTATTTATTTCAGTCTCTTGCCTAGATATATGCCACCTCTGCAAGCTGAAAGGAGAAGCAGGCAAGGAATATTTTGACAAATATTCTAAAGGTTGTAACAACACAAGTTGATGAAACACAAAAATAGGAAAAAACCCACATACTTTGCATTATTACTTTCTTATGAATTAGCCCAAGAGTCCTACAGATTGCTAGCTGAACTTTTTGGAGTAGTGCTCTAAATTCAATTTAGTGCCCTAGTCCCAGTTCTGGTTTACATATATTTAATTCTCCCTTCCCATACAAGGTTTGTATTTTAACAAATAACTGCTTTCTTCTATGGATTATTCTCCCTTTAAAGACAGCATTGTTGGGGCAGGTCACTGGTTTGGCAATCTTTAAGCTTAAATCCATTTAAGCCACCAGCCCCCAACCTTATTTTTTCTGATTTGGCTGAAGGTGGAGCTGTCTGGGTGCATGAGCTGACTCGCCTGTGAAAGCAGATGGCATTTTCCTTTCCCAGCTGAGACAAAGGCATTCCCAGAGCAATTCAGACCCTTCCACACTGCCATCCTCTGGCAAAATATGCATACAATATTAATGACAGTTATTTTTGTCCTGTGGCGCATTCGGTCCTAGAAGAATAGTGGGAATCTTTTCTTAGTTCCTGAAGAATCTTTACTGGGAAAGATCCAGTGAGTCTGATCAAAATAGAAAGCAGAAGAGTGTTTTCCCCCATGCAAGTGCATCTTTCTTGTGTTACTTCTGTGAAGGTGAATATACAGTTATCCATAAAGGTATCACATTATAACAGGATGTCTAAGGACAATGTTATCAGAATGCATGTTTTTCAAGTTCAGAAGCTACAGGATGACAAAAAAAAAAGGTCAGAGCCGACTTAATGCAGAAAGGAGTTTGCTCTTGGAATGTCTGCCCAGAGTCAGATGCTGGATGACTGATCTTAGTCTGGGGGCTGACCAGTACCAGAATGACAAAACTCAGTCAGGACCTGCTGAATTTGCAATCGACTTTGGCACTGGCATGGTTACCTAAACTCCCTGGGCTCAAACAATATTCTGACACTGCTAGAGGTGGGAAATTCAGCCACTAGCAAGGCTGAACTTACCACCTCTAAGCCAGGCTGCCAGCAGGTAAACTACCAGGTGGCAAACAAGGAAAGCAATTCCTCAATCACAGACAGCAAGGCACCAGAGTTTTGTGTCAATCCAGCTAAAACAAACAGACTTGAACTCTTCCAGGGATGGTGCAGCTACAGCTTCTCTGGACAACCTGTGCCAGGGCCTTCCCACCCTCACAGTCAATAATTTCTTCCTAATATAAATCTAAATCTAGTGTAAATATTACTGCAGAGCTCTCATGTTAAGAAATCTCACCTTCTGTAATGAAGGTGAATTTATCCCAGGACTGTGTCTGGACAATTCTCTCTGCTGTGGACCTCAGCCACCGAATGAAAACAAAGCCTACAACAGCAAAGAAAGTAAAACTGACCAGTGCCATAGCTGTGTGCAGTGAGAATTGTAAAGGTGGCTCTCTTACTGCCATCAGGCAAATAATCCTTGACAGAAAACAGCAAGCACTCACTGAGACCTCACCTAGAATTAAAAGCTGCAACACCTGCTGAGCTTTAAGTAACACATAGGAGGTACCACTCCAGGTGTTACAGAACAACACCTGAATTGGAGAGGATGTGGTCCAAAAGGCTGCAGGGGTGTTGTGCAGTGATTGCTTTCTCCTTAACTCTGGGCTCTGAGTGCCAGAATTCAGGAGCAGACTGTTGGCACTCCCCTCCTGACACGTCCAGGCTGTCAGCTGCAGGAACAGGCTGACAAAGAGCTACCCCAGGAGCCTGGGGCAGGCTGAAGCCATGAGATGGATAATTGACAACACCAGAGTCACACTGACAGCGGTGTCACCCACTTCTCAGCAGGCCTGGTGCAGGAGGAGCAATTCACCTTCCCCCTGGGGGACTGCTGGAGCTGGAGACACAGAGTGTGTGCCCTTGTCTCTGATGCCTGGCTCTGAGATCCAGAAGAGCACTGAATTTCATATAACATGAAATTTATGGGCATGTTTTCATAGTGATACATGAAAACAACTGTTAAAGTTAGATAGAAAAGCTAAAAGTGTGAGTGTGTAGATTAGAGAGTTTTCTTAAGTCACTAGTGAAAAAGTTAAAGTTTAGAGTTTAGAAAGCAGAAGGCAAAATGGAAGATTTAGAATGTTGTTTCTTCTTTCTTCTTCATGTTTTTCTTCTAGAGGTTTTTGGGTAATAGTAAGTGACTGGATAGAAAATGCCACAGTGCAGCACACAGATGATGGGTCATTGGGTCATTAAGGAAAATAATATCTGTGTCTATTGTTCATTGGATAAGAATGAGTATAAAGATAAAAGAACTGTGTAGTTTAGGGCCATTTTGTACCTTCAAAGTCCAAAGAGAGCCACAAGGCCATTTTGTACCATCAGAACAAAATGAGCCAGGTTGTGGTGAATTGAACTTGTGCAGAGAGTCTGGAGAGACCTGCCAAGTTTTGTGATAACATCCTAATAAACACAAGAAACAAGATCCTAACGAGCTCTGGAGTTTTCTTCAGACCTGGAGGACTGAGATAAGAGGGACTCCCTGTGAGGGAGCATCCCCAAGGAGCTCAGCTCAGAGGAGCTGAGAAATCCAGGAGTGAAGAGAAGTGCAGAAAAAGCACAGCAGCAGAATCAAGAAGAAAGAAATAAGAAATAAAAATAATTTTTAAAAAGTTACAGGGGACAACAGAAGTGTTCCACCAAATCTCAGTGCAGACCCTGGTGATTGCCCTGCCTCCCAGCTCACGTAGGAGCCCAGCTGCAAACACAGTTCTAATCCTGGATGCATGCACTGGATAAAGCCTGGGAACCACTCAAGGAAGCATGGACCTCACACTTACAGTGTACAGCACCCACTCGTGAATTTAGCTGCATTCAAGAGCTGAGACCTGAATTTGGCATTTCAGACTGCTGCATTTGCTTTGGTAGTTTCCCTATTACTGTTGTGAATAGTGTCTGGGCTTCTACATAATTAAGAGCAACATAATGCCTACGAAATGCTTCTAATTTGCTAGGCTGCCTTTTCATGCAAGTGAAAAAAAATTAAGCAGACATTAGCAAGCAAGAGGCAGAACCCCACACGTGCTGCTGGTGGAGGAATCTTGAGCTCCTGCCTTGAGAAAAAACCTGAAGTGATGAAACTATCCACCAAAAAATCTAAAAAGTAAAAACCAACAGATACCAGGTGATTCCTTTGCACTGAAAGGAGTCCATCCTCCTATGGTGTGAGACCATGAATGTGGTTCAGCCTTCAGTTTTGAGACGGATACAGAGATGTGCCATTTCTTACAGAGCGAGCTACAGACACATGTCCTGTCATTTTCTGCTCCACACAAGTCTCTCTGCTACTGTCCAGTGTCTAATACTGATCCAGGCACTGTAGCAATTCCCTTTTTCCCAGATTAAAGAAAAAAACTAACAGATTCAACCACCCAGCCCTAGGGCAGTTCTCTCCCCCAAGTCCTCCATACAAAATCTCACACGAGACAATCTCTTCTTACTCTCCTTCCTCCTGCATCCCCCTTTAATAAGCCATTCCCTTTTATCAGAATCCTTTCTATCTCTGTTTATTTTTTTTTTTTGGACCATCTCTTCTCCTTTCCCCTTCCCCTCCCCTTTTTATTTTTTAACTGCCAGAAAAAGAAGTTCTCACAGAGTGCAGCTGCATTTAACTAAGGATTTGGAATTCTGCAAGATGCCCTGGGTTGCTGTGGCCAGCATACCAACCAAGCCTTAAAAAAAAACCTAGAGGAAGAACCACACACAGCCCTTACATCTCAAGTAATTCCCACGTTCCTGTCAGTGTAGCTGATGTTTTGGTGCTGGACACTTATCTTTTTGCAAGTGCTCATTCCCTTCTGGATCCAACAAGGCTCTTTTTAACTTCCCTGATAACAAGTACATTGTTTACAGCAAACATTCTCACAGAAGAATGTAGCTTGCACCCGAGGTCAGGCTCAGAGAAATGTTTATTAGTGCAGCTGAAGGAATGTGCAGCAGGTAATTCTGCCTCAATTTTGCTCTAGTATCGAAGCAATATGGAACTGTGCAGATTTTTAGATGCAAGGTTTCATGTTGTTCCCTATGAAGAGAAATTTTACCTAAACATCCCCCCTTCCTCCTATTTTCCATTAGCTGCTTATGCTAAGCACATCATCATCATATAATCACAGAATGGGTTGGGTCAGAAGGGACCTTAAAGCTCATTTCATTCCACCCCCTGCCATGGCAGGGACACTTTTCACTACCCCAGGTTGTTCCAAGCCCTGTCCAACCTGGCCTGGAACACTTCCAGGGATGGGGCAGCCATCCAAGGTTGCTTCTCTGGGCAACCTGCTGTAATCCTCAGGCAGCATGGAATATCCCTTTGCGTGGTTCAGGCCAGGTGTCCTGGTTGTGCCCTCTCTCAAGCCCAGCACAGCTCAGCAGCAGCCAAAACACCCCAGTTTTACCAACACTGCATCACCCACAAATCCAAACCAGCACCATACAGGCTGCTGTGAGGAAAATTGACTCCATCCCATCCATACTAGGACAGCTAGACAGGCATCATTACCTTGCTGTTATATCCTTTAGAGAAACACAGTCTGTTCCCACCATTATCTTTATATCTAATCCCTGAGTTTTCCAAATGAATATCTATACAACAATCTGAAAAATTTCCAGTTCAGTATAAAATTACTTTAAAGGAAAACCTAGTAATTTTGAGCACTGATTTTTCAAGCTTGTTGCAGCTGCAGCAGGGATTCCCCTGCCTGTCAGTGCTTTATGCTGCCCCTTTGGGAATGAGACTGTTCCTAAAGAACTGACACAGCAGCAAGGACCAGCAACAGTCCCTTCCTCACCTGGGGGTGGTCAATAACCAGAAAAGAATGAACATTTAGTGCCTTGAGGAGCCCCACCTGGGACCTCCACCCACAGACCAGGATCTCCTCTCCAACCAGGACAGTTCTGGCCTGAGTTACAGCAAAGGAGCATGCCAGGAGTGTCTCCAGCACATCTGTGTGAACCTCTTGGACTCACACTGTCTCTTCACCTCCATCCACATGGTGCAGCAAAGCAGTTAAATCCCAGAAGCTGGGATCAGAATGCCCCCAACAGGTTCAGCATGAAGCTTCTCAGTGGATTCTGGCAGCAGGCAATTAAGGGAGGGCTTTCAAACACTACAGGGAATCAGAGCCCACTCCAACAGGACTCCTTCACAATCTAATCTAATCTAATCTAATCTAATCTAATTTTATTTTAAGAGCTTTTTAACTACAGACCCTCCTTCTCCATCAGCTTGAATATTCCTCTGCGCTACAGACCAAACCTAAGCCAAATTAAATTCTGGTAGCAGTGGCCACAAACTTCTCCTCCTTCATCTCACACATTGCTGGAATGGTGCTGGGATCCTGCAGCAGCAACACAGCCCATGAATGAATGAACCACGCAGCTTTGTTCTTCATTTCCTTTCCAAACTGCAGAAGAGACATCGGGATGTCCAGGACTTCACTGAGTCCCTGCAGCAAAACCCGACACCAAGGACCAGCAATTACAGTGACCCCCCCCAAACCGAGAGTGTATCTTCAGCCACCGCACTCATCACCCACCGTACATGACTCCGAATGTTCAAACGGGTAATTAGGTCACAATCCTTGACACGACAGGGAAAACACCCCCCCTCCCCTGCCAAGCTAACAGGCTTCATCAGCCAAACACTCCCGAACTCAGACTCTTAATTACACTTTCAAAGTGCTGAGGGCACAGCTTTAGCTACTCCCCCCCAGGCTGAGAAGTGCTGGCATACCTTTTTTCACCATTAAGTGTCTACATTTGCAAACAAATCCCAGGCAGAGCTCGGGCGCCTGCTGTTTGATGGCTTTCACTGCAGTCAGGAGGATGAACCGAAGGGAATTAGCGCCTGGGTTTAACAAAGCCCAGCTACAAACCAGCTGACACGGGGCTGTCAGCAGCTCATCAGGCTTCAGGGGGAGGAAACAAGGTTATTCCTCTACAACAGAGCAACCTACTACCGACAGACTTGAGTGAGGGCTGGAGATAAAAAGGGGATTACAGCTTAAGGGAAGCTGGCACCCCAGCCAGGGAGCAGCCCGGGCTTTCCAGCCGTGCTCCATCACAACAGCACAGCTCAGCATCTCGGAGTTGTTAGATTTGTGTCCGTGATTACCTGTAGAATTCTGGAATCCCTGAATGGTTTGAGTTGGATGAGACTTTAAAGCTCATCTTGTTCCAAACCCTGCTGTGGACAGGGACACCTGCTATCCCAGGCTGCTCCAAGCCCTGTCCAACCTGGCCTTGGACACTTCCAGGGATCCAGGGGCAGCCACAGCTGCTCTGGGCACCCTGTGCCAGGGCCTGCCCACCCTCACAGGGAGGAATTTCTTCCCAACACCTGATCTAACCTTGCCCTCTGGCACTTTAGAACCATTGCCCCTTGTGCTGTCACCATCTGCCCATCTCCTCTGAAAACATTAAAAGTTGAAACTCTTGTTTACATTCCAAGCTTGCAAAGCAGATGATGCTTTTAAGCCAAGATTTGGCGCCTTTGTGCATCTGTAGAAATGGGAATTTAAAACCTGTACTGCTCTGCCGTCCATCCAGACAGCTTCCTCCTCACACACACATAGCACTGATGTGGCAGCTCAGAAATCCAAGCTCTTCCATGTGCAGCAGATGTGCTATTTCATTTTCTGCGAATTGACTTTGCTCATTTTCTACTACCTGTCAGTGCCTACTACCTAGAAGTGCCCATGACTAGAGTGCTTGTGATCATCAAGCTTCCAACTTCATTTACCCCACCAAAGCTGAAAGGCAGGGGACATTCCCAGCCAAACTGGGTCTCAGTCTGGGAAGAAGAGCTGTGTCTCCCTCTCTCGGGCTGTAACAGAGCCCAGCACATTCTGGGCTGTTGTTTGTTCACACACCATCCCATCCCAGAGCCAGCCTGAATTCCTTGTCCAGATCAGTTTGTGCTTGTTCTTTCCTTGTTTGCTTCACAGTTGCCATTGTTTGTTTTCCTTACCCGAGACCCTGCTGTTTCAGCCAGTCTTTTCAAGGCTTTTGGTTAATGGTGTCACAGAATTTTTGAATCACTAAAGCTGGAAAAGGGCCCCAAGATTATCAATTCCCTGCCTTGAGGAGCAGCAAAGTCATCACCTATGCCAAGGTGTTTACTGCTTGAATTCAGAAGCATTGCCTGAAGCCATTCCACCAAGTTCTTCACTTGACAAAGATATTTTCTTCTCCACTGAGATCAGCTTAAGTTTTCTGATCCAGAACATAACACCCACCTAGAAGGAGTCTTACTTTCCAAGTACCAAATCCTGAGTCAGGGCTGTTTAGCCCTGAAGGAGAAACAACCCTTTTATGTCTCCAACTGCCCTGTCCAGTGTCCCCTTGTACCACCAGAGCAGATTCTCCCAGGCAGGCCTTCTTGGCTTCCCTTATCCTCTGCCTTCCTTGGAAATCCAATCACATTTTACTTTGCACATCCCAGGAACCCAAATGAAAGCCACAACAAATCTGTATGAGCAGCCCTCTGGATTTCTTTCTAATCCTGTGTTTTATTCTCAGCCTTTTGGAGGACATGCTCATAGATGTGCCATCAGATGCACATCACTGGCCAAACAGTTTCTCCAGCTGGCAGCAGGGGCTCCCTCCTCACAGCTCCCCAAGAGCAGAAGGGAAGAGCAAACACATTTCAAATCCCTTCCACTACAGCACTAACTACTCTAATGCTAAGCTTTTACACTTGATAAGAGATGGGAATCGTCCTCCAAATGCAGGCAGGGAGCTCCCCAGCACTTCAGCTGTGAGCTCAAAAAGCAGCTTACCTGGAAGAGCAAGAGGCAAATTGTCATTTTGTTGTTGTCATAGCCACTAAAATCTAAACCTGCTGGAGGACAGCACAGCAGAGCAGTGTCCCAGCTCGTCCAGAATGCCACTGACTCAAGTTACTCCATCAAAAGCAGTTACTTGTGCTTAGCCACACTTAGGCACACTACTAGTGTGCCAAAACACACAAAAATTTTGGTATAATTGTTATATCCACATGCTGTGGCTGAAGTGAGGAATTAAACTCCATGTATTTTTCTACAGGACAGGAGACTAAGACTGACAGTTCATTCCTATTTACAGAAAAGGGATCCAGCTTAAATCCTAGGAGCTGAAATAATTGACCAGAGTCTGCAACAGGTCCACCTATTGCCTGTGCTGAAGCACAAACTCCATTGGGAATGATGAGCACAGCATGGCCAGTGCTAAACAGGGCTTGGGTTTCTCCTTTTTTTCCCTCTCTTTCTACCTTTTTGTTTTCCTTTAGCCACACATTGAAGTCCCACTGAACACACCTCCATAACTCCAGGCTAAGGGATTGTGTCCAGTGTATGCCAGGGAAAGGTCTTCATGTCTGAGAGCAGCTTAAAGTTCTCCTCTCTCTGGTTTGGGCACAGCACTGCTCAGAGCTCACTCACTCTTCCTGCCTCCTTTATTACCCATTAGTGCATGTAAAACAAATGTCCAGTTTGGCCACCATTATTTATGACAGTTTGGGCCCATAAAAGTCAAAAAAGAGGATTTATGCTGGCCTGGGTGCAGAGGTTAAGTGATACAGCACTGAGCCCTACTCAAAATACATTTGACACAGGGCTTAAAGTATTTTAGTCCTGAACTTCAAATCTGAGCTGTGCCAGTGCTGTCCAAATCCTCCTAAGCCAGTTGGAAGCCAGTCTTTACATTTAGTAATGGTTGGGAAGGGTTCACAAAATAGTGGCTGCAAGTTCAACAAAACAACAGATAGCAACTTAAAAGCACAAAAGCAGATAATTACATCTCAACAGGGAGAGCTGATAGACTTTAATACTGTTTGTGCTGTTGACAAGTGAAAGCCTCATCCTTTTTCTGTTGATCTAATGATTCTGATTTAGAATCCACTTAATGAATACTATTAATGAGACTGCTGGGCAGACTGGATGTGGTTTGGTCAATACTTGCAACTTATATTAAAAGAAAATGCTCACACCCAGTTCTTCAAACAGCTTGTCTGAGCCAGTTCGAGGTCATGCCTGTTAACACTCTGTCAGCTACGGAAACTTCTCGGTGTTTAAACAAAAACCTAAGAGCTGGCAGCTGGCTGGGGTGCAAAGCAATGGAGCAGCTTCTCTTGCAGGATTCATCTGCTCATGGCAGTTCTGGACACTTGGCACCAGTGGTGCCACCTGCTCAGAGCCAAAGGAACCATGAGGTGGGTCTGCTTCAGGAGGGCTCTCCTCAAATCCCTGTGCCAGGACCTGGTCCAGCACCACAGGCTGGGAGAGCTGGAGGTGCTCATCTGGCAAAGAGAAGGCTCCAGGGAGAGCTCAGAGCCCCTTCCAGGGCCTAAAGGGGCTCCAGGAGAGCTGGAGAGGGACTGGGGACAAGGGATGGAGGGACAGGACACAGGGAATGGCTTCAAACAGACAGAGGGCAGGGATGGATGGGATATTGGGAAGGAATTGTTCCCTGTGAGGGTAGGCAGGCCCTGCCAGAGAAGCTGTGGCTGCCCCTGGATCCCTGGAAGTGTCCAAGGCCAGGTTGGATGAGGCTTGGAGCAACCTGGGACAGTGGAAAGTGTCCCTGCCCATGGCAGGGGTGGCACTGGATGAGCTTTAAGGTCCCTTCCAACCCAAACCATTCTGGGATTCTGTATGCACAGCATGCAGTTACTGGACTATCTGATTAAAGTGCAGCTACTTTTGCTGACAAATCCTGTACATCAGCTTATAAATTCTGTCTATTTCTTATTTTTCTAAATCTCTTGTCTAGATATATAGCTTAAGGGTAATGCTTTTTGTAGGAAAGATGAGCTCAAAATAAATCCCTTCATTCTCAGTTAAAGAAAAAATATTTCCATAATTCTAATTGAGCTGCATTAACCTCAAAGTTTAAACTGCTTCAGATCACTATTCTTCCACAGGCATCTCATTGACACAGTTATCACCAGACTTCTCCACAGGATCACAGAATGGTTTGGATTGGAAGGGACTTCACAAACCATTTAGTTCCAACCCCTGCACAGGAGGGACACCTTTCTCTTTTCTTTTCTGACAGCCTAGAAAAAAAAAAAAATCCCTGCTTAGTTAAATTATACTGTTAATGTTTCCCCAAAAGGTTTCAACTAATTATTTTCAAGGGCAAGAGGAAACAAATAACAAAACTATTCTATTTTAGTGTCAAATACACACACACCTCCTGCTTCAAAACCAGCTCACCTCTGGGGAGCAAAGCCCTGGGAATGGAGCAAGACCTAGTTTTCAAATTCACTCCATCAGCAGCTTGTGTTCTGAGCTCATAAAACAGAAACAGTTTTTGGGCAAAATAGACACTCAAGCTCTTTTTTAGTGTTTCAATGATTTCCAAGTAACACTTGCAGACTCATCACCCGGCTGCCACATGAATTGCAAATGACTGGAGGAAGGTGAGGGAATAGAAATCCTAACAGTTTCAAAGGTGTTCAGCCTCAATTCCCATTGAAGGGAAACAAAAACCTTTTGCTTCAGCTGCCTGTGACCTATTTGGCATATTTTGATATTTGGGAGCAGAATGGAGATTTAAATTGGACACCCACACCTGAAAGAACACTGCAGGAACTTTTAGATGCTAAGCAAGCAAGCCAAACATTGTAACTGTCTACAACTGCATCATGCCCATGTGGAAGACATCCAGGAATTATTTCCCAAGGTCAGAAAGGTGCAATCCTGCAGCTGCATACTATTACACTGCTATAAGCTACTGCAACATGCAACTGAGAGGAACAGAGGTAAGAAGAAAGCTTTATTTTAGTGTGTTTACACCAATATTATTTATGAAGGAAGTAGAAGGTTTATTCTAATAACCTGTGTAAGAGAATTTGGGAAAGCTTGATTCTTGCAGCGGAGGCAGGAGGTGGAATCAAACAGCAGGATGCAAGGATCAAAATGAGCAGGACTGCAAAGCCAACAGCTGTTTCTTGCTTGCTCTTCTCCTCTTTATTTTTCTTCCCAGGGCAGAAGATGGAGCTCACACTGTAAACAGAAGATGCTGAGTGCCAGCGAGGAGCACTGCAGGCTGGAGCCTTGTTCAAGGACAGCTGATCAGAACAGCCAGGTCCCTGCAATTGCTCCAGCATTCCCAAGGCTCTCTGAAGGCACTGCTTGTCACAGCACAGCGCTTACTGCAGCAAATATGTTGTGGGAGGGCTGCTGGTGAAATGAAGCTTTTGGTTGCTGGAGAGAACAGACAAACGATTGTTTGGGAAAAGCTGTCTAACCCACTCTTCCCACCAGTTTCATCCCTGGGTTAAAACTCCCTTTTTTTTTTTCCATCAGCTTGAGCCCACCCCTGAGATTTCTGGACACCGCAGCTGAACCGATCATCTCCTGTTAAATAGGTAGTGGCTTTTGCCACTCCTACACAAACTGACATAATCACAGCACAAAAACCAGTCAGTGGAGAGCCTGTGACCATCCCACCACTGGCAGAACATCCAGTCCACAAAGAGATAAAAAGGGAATAGATGATCCTCTCCCATATAAAAGGACTACAGGTGCAAGGGGTTCCTGCGGGCTCAAAGTGCTCTTCACCTGAAAAATGCTGCTTTAAAGTCACTTCTGGCAATGGCTGTAATTAATTGTTGCCAATACAACCCCAGTGAGTGTAAATGAGCCCTCTTAGCAGCATTTCACACTTCACTTTTCTAGCTTAGCAACAGGAGTAGAAGAGGAGTGAGAAACTGGAGATTATTGGTTTATTTAGGTATTGGGGAAGAGGCTCATGTGTCCTGGTTGTTACTAAGGAAAAACCAGAATGGCAATAAACCTTTTCCTCTTACTTTCTGAATGGGAAGTGGGGGAAAAAATTTACTTCTAGTTTGTTACTATGCTGCTCTATTTTTAATTAGCAATAAATTAATCTTCCCCAAGCCAAGTCTGTTTTGCCCATGACTGATTGGTGAAGACTATCCCTGCCCTTATCCAAACCCACACGATTTTTCACCTTGCTTTCTCCCCTGTCCTGCTACAGAGGTTCATCCATGTCAGATGAAAAGGAAGCTCTAGCAGATCAGAGTTCAGAAATCAGATATTTTGCTTGATGATCAGCTTGGAGAAAGCTGGCTGGTACACTGGTTTATCAGTGCAGAGGGCACAGTTCCTACATCTGTAAGGGATTAACCTGCTCATCCTCAGAGGGCAGCACACTGCACAGGAGAAGAGTTTGGCTCAATATAAAAAAGCAGCTGCTCCCCCAGCCTTGGGGGGAAGCCCTTGGCTGTTCTGGCAGCTCAGCATCCTATAAGGCTCAGTTCATGTCTCCTGCAAGCTTCATACCAGAGATGCTGGGTTAGCAAACTGCAGGAGCTGTGCTGTGCCAATACCTGCTGTGTGTGTGTGTGTGGTGGGACAGAATCCCACAGACCAGGAAACACGCAAGCCTCGAGGAAAAAAAAAAAAACAACATTAAAAGGATAAAATTACTTCAGCACTGCTGTCATTTCCAGCAACAAAAACTTAAGGGTGGAGGGGGAAGATGCAAAGCAGTGAGTAACCAGCCTGACAAGGGTAAGGGGCAGGGAAAGGGTGACCCTGGTTATCATCTACCCTGCTCCAAACACAGCTCTGTGCAGCCACCAGGACACTGAACGTGGGACTTGCATTATCTGCCTGGTGCCTGAGCTGGGACTAAAAACTTACCAAGCCTGCTCTTGGCAGGTTTGCAGTAAACCCAGCCTCAGCAAAGCCACTGTGCAGCGTGTCAGAGCAATTCTGTGCGCTCGGGATGAGCTCTTTGTCCTCTGCACAGCCAGTTTCACCCTTTGTGCAGAGCAGCGAGCCAAAGCCCACAGACAAATTTAATTCAGGATAAAAATGCGTTTGCCAGCTCTGTTTAGTCATACTTCATTGCCTCATGCTTGGTTCCATCACAAACAGGCAGATGCAGCTGAGTTCTCTCCAGTCACTTTGGTTTTGCTAAATTTGGGAATATAACACAAGAGTAACATTTGTGCATTGGCACAAAACTGAAGATTTATTTTTCCTGATAAAACTTTCATTTGTACAATATGTGTCACAGGAATCCAGGATGAAAATGTTAATTCAGGAACTACAGTGTGCTCAGAGAGCCTTTCCCAGGCAATTTACAATCACACATCACAAAGTACTCAATCTACAAGGTCTTGCCAAGAGGGTGCTTCTCCTCTGTGCAGTTTATTTCACCAGCCAGCAATCTCTGGGACTGCTTTCCTCTGCTATCACCAGGGCAGCAAGGGTTTCATTGCTGTTTCAGACACCAGCACTTAAATGTAGCCCACAATTTTTGTTGTCCCTTCAACACAGCCCAAAAGTTCTGAAAACACCTTAAAAAGAAATGCAAATAAATAAAGCAGAAGTTCTGATGTCACACTATATCAGGAATGCCTCTAGAAGTACAACACTGACTTTCTTCTGAGTTGCACAAGAGAACAAGTTTTATTAATCCAGATCTTCTTTTATAGGCAGGTCTGAGAGGTAAAACTCTCATTGATCATTAAACAAACACATCACTATCATTGGACAATTAGGAACAACATCCCTTGACGTTTTCTTGCAAGAAAACAAGGATCCAAACAATACCTGCAGAGGTTGTTTTCCATCTCCAAGGAGACTGTTTGGATTCTTCCTTATGATTTCTCAGGCCACACTTCTCAGGCCAGTCTGAGAAAGTTCTGTGACTTGGTTTCACACAGACACTGAGCTCCCTGCCTGCTTTCTCACATTCAGCATCCATATTCTGTCACAAAGCACACTGCAGCAGGGGACTCGCATAGTAAGTTATGAAGAAACATCCTGGAGCAAAACAAAACACCACAAGCACATTTAAATTGTGCTCAAGGGCTAAAGATAACACAAATTACTGTGCTCCCCAATTTCCACCTGCATGGAACTGGAAGCTACAGTGCTCACTCAGCCATCAATAACTTCACCATGTCAGCTTTGTGCTCAGATTTCCAGAGCTACAACCCCTCATGGAGTTTTTTGGAGTAAGGGATTCAAAATCTTTTCTGTCACCTCTTTGGGGTGATGACCTGCTTAGGAAAGTAGTTAATACAAAACTAGCATCACAATCATGGAATGGGTTGGGTTGGAAAGGACCTTCAAGCCCCTCCACTGCCACCCCCTGCCATAAGCAGGGACACCTTCCACTATCCCAGGCTGCTCCAAGCCCCATCCAGCCTGGTCTTGGACACTTCCAGGGATCCAGGGGCAGCCACAGCTTCTCAGGGCACCCTTTGCCAGGGCCTGACCACCCTCCCAGGGAAGAATTTCTTCCCAATATCACATCTAAATCAACTCTTTCAGCTTAAAGCCATTCCCCCTTGTCCTATCCTGATGCCAAATTTATTTGTGCACTAGCAAATTTTGCAAGCATGATGGGGATCATTAAATACCTCACCACAAGCAAGCAGTGTAATTCCCATAGTATTGACTGGATGATGAAGTAGCATTATTACAGGAGACCTTAAACACTGGGAAATTAAAACACTGCATGGCTGTGAGAGACTCCTGTCATTAAAGGGTTGTGTGGAGACCATCTATAACACTTTAAAAATATGCTTACATGCCATAAATCACTGCCCCACCATAATACATGCACATTATATTCATAACAGCATAATTACATGACAATTACCATACAGCAGTAATTAAAGGGAAACCCTGTGTGCCATCCAAGGCAGCTTCTTTGAAACAGACTAAGTAAACAAGGAAAGTATAATTAAGCAACAGAAGGTGAGCTGTTTCCTGATAATTACATTACTGGCTATATTTTTAATTAGGTCACTTCTAAAACATCAGACTTGTTCAGGGTTTTGATGTCCACAGGAATCCTGTTGCACAGCAGCCCAGGTGGTCATGGGCTTACCTACCAATCTCATTTGTTAAAAGCTTTAATGGCAAGTAGGTTTTGCCCCTTGGCAGACTTTTGGGCAGCTGCCTAATTTCTATAATGGCCTAACACAGACTTTAGCCAAAAGCTGGAGTCATTCCACGTTGCTGAAGAAAACATTCAGCTCAGGAGAGTTGAAAAATAAATGCAGTTTTTTTAGCTGAAGCAAGACCTTGCAGAGGTGAGAAGTAGCTTCATTTCTATGCATTTTGGTAAAGCTCTGCCAAATAAAAGGGCCTGAGGAATAAGCCAGATGAGGGGGGAAGGCATAGGAAAGAATGTGCAGTGCTCATGGTGGGGTTTACACACAACTCAGGCTGTGAGGATCTGCTCGCTGGGGACGCAAAGCCAGCCCAGGAAGCACAGCTGAGCTCTCCCACACTGGCATCAGAGGCACTGAAGAATTTAAGGACTCCATTTGGGACAACTCATTTAAATGCCTTAGACTCCAAGCAGCAGCCTAGAGGTGGGGAATGCAATAATGAACCCGAGTGCTCAGGTCACCTCCATTACAGAAGCATTTTAACCTCTTTGGAGAAGCTGCAGCAACTGGTGAACTTCAAAGCTGAGCCTACAGACATATGCTCCGTGGCTAGAGAGGGCTGGCTGCTATTTCTGCATGTGCTTTCCTGGGAAAAGCCAGCCTTTCACAAACAAGTTCCACTAGAGAAATCACTGTATATTCATTCCTTGCTCCCTCAAAGGATACAGCTTGCAGGATCCTCCCCAAGAGCAGCTCCAGCAAAGCACAGATGGATGACTCTGGATTTACCCTTCCCCAGGTTGCCTGAAGCAGTCAGGCACTATTAAACTCTAGCTATCATTATCCTAATCTAATAGGTCACAAAACATTATGGCATCCTGATTTTTGTGCCCATTCATGCTGTTGTTTGTTAAAAAAAATTCATCCCAAAGGCTGCCAACCCCTGCCTTGGTCAGAATCACTTTTTTACCTTCTCACCATCTGCTCTGAGACCTCAAGGGCAAGTCAGTGTGAGTGCAGTCTGAGCTGCAATTCACTGGGTTACATCAAATTTGAAATCATCCAGCAGAAAATGGACCTCATTGCTCCTGATAACTCCAGGAGAGGCAGCACTCTGCTGCCCAGTCCAGCACTACCAGGACCACTGCAAAGAGAGAATGTTTTAGAGATGCGTACCCATAGCTTGAGTCCACCTACAGTACAGCCCCATCCATCAAAATCCTTCTTTAAAATCAGCCAAGCCTGATTTGAATGGATAACATCCAAACCCAGACTCACCTGGGTCCACAGTCTCCTGAAACCTCATCAGATCAGATTTTAATTTCTTATCTGGTGCCTCTCTGCCTAGCATAGATACTTTGTCTTAAATAAAAAAAATAGGCCCAAAATATGAGGTGGACTTTTTGGGCCCTATTTTGGGCCTTTGCCACTTGAAGAATCACTGCAAATTCTCCTCTGGCCTCCAATACTTCTTTCCATGCCAGTTAGGCCAAAATGAGACATTTTTTGCAGACTAAATAAACAGAAGAAGGGATGAAAAGAAGAGGTCACAGTCCAGATTTCAGCACTGAACATGTCATACATGGCCTTTTCTGTACAAAAAGCCCAGATAAACCTCAAAATCTGATTATGTAGATTATTCTCTCACGTCACACTTTGATACTCTTATGCATTTCAAGGCTTCTAAGGTGGCTGTCAGAGAGAAGGGCTTGCATGAGGCCCTCAACAGAGAGCTACCAAGGAAGGGGAAAAAAAAGTGGATTTATCCTATCATTCAGCAAGCTACCACAGCCCTAGCAGGAAGCTGGGGGAGCCTGGCATTCTGCCACAAGAGAAAGCCCAAGGAAAGCTGTTCTCTTTTAAGCCAGCCATATGGAAATGAAGCCCTGAGCTGCAGCATGGTGAGAGCTGCTCTTACAGCAGCACTGCTCTACTCACAGAGTAGATCTGCTACACACAGGCAAGAAGGGAGGGGAGTGTGTGGGCTCATTGAGCCTACAGAGAAATCAGGATAAACAGCAAGTTCCTCTGAAAACAGAGCTGGTGACCCAAAAGGGGAAAATGTAAACCTGCAGATAAACCATGCAACAGCATCAGCTCATTTGGAGCATGCAGAGCTCACCAAGATCAGTGGCAGGACACGCCTGAAGGATGGGGTCATCCAGAGGGACCTGGACAAGCTCGGGCAGTGGGTCCATGGGAATCTCATGAGGTTTAACAAGACCAAGGGCTGGTGCTGCACTTGGTTGCAGGCAACCCCCAGAATTAATCCAGGCTGGGATGGAGCAGCCCTGAGAGAAGGACCTGGAGTCCTGGTGGGTAAGAGCTGGACCTACCCCAGCCCTGAACCCCTCGTGTCCTGGGCTGATCCCCCAGCATGGGCAGCAGGGGAGGGGGAATTCTGCCCTGCTCAGGTGAGACCCTACCTGCAGAGCTGCCTGCAGCCCTGGCTCCATCAGCAGAAGATGTGGAATTGCTGGAGTGAGCCCAGAGGAGGCCACAGAGACAATCAGAGGTCTGGAGCAGCTCTGCTACAGGGAAAGGCTGGGAGAATTGGGATAGTTCAGCCTGGAAAAGGCTTTGGGTAACCTAATTGTGGCCTTCCAGTACCAAAGGGAGCCTACAAGAAAGGTCTAGCATTTTAGCATTTCTTGGCTGGCAGAATGAAGTTGAGAGTCACATTAAATTCTGAAAATCTTTGGAAGAAAGTTTAGTGTATTTTCTAGTGAGTCACTGGTCTGTTACCACTGCCAAAGGAAAGAAAGGGTAAGCAAAGCACTGCTGTTACCCAGGACTACCTAAAAAGTTGTGGGTTTGGTAACCAAGGGGAGACACAGCTGCACTACTGCACAGTAGAAAACCAGCCCTGTCCCAGTGGCCACCCTGTTTGCACAACCACTCAACCCCAAGCCTACTGCCAGCCTCATAAATCTCAGATGAAAGGGATGTTTCTGTGGTAAGATGCTGGCTGAGGCACAGGGCCCCACACCGAGGGTCTACTTCAAGCACCGTGAAAAAGCTGAGCCAGCCACTTCTGTGCTCCACCTTCTTCTGGTTCAAAGGGAGCAAAAACTGCTCCCTCACTGAAAGGTGAGAGCCATTAGCAACTGCAGGGACTAACTGCACCCACAGTGGTCTGAGAAAACGGGACTGCAGAGTACGTATTGCACTACCCTAAAAGATATAAACAAAGTGTTACCCCAATTTTGTTTCCTTTTCTACATACTTTCAACTCCCTCCAAGCCTTCAAAGTTGCAGTCAAGTCATTTTTAGCAGATCAAAGTGACCTAAGCCTGGTATTTTTACTCAGTGCATTTTAAAACTGATTTATTTACCAAAAGCTTCCTAAAATACATGGAGTTCAACTTGAACGTGTTAGACTTGGCTAAAAGCCACCCTATTCTCTACTGAAGGCAGGAATGCTATAGAAAGTAAATATATTCCTATTGTCTTCAGGTTTCTGTTAATCTCTTAGAAAAAAAAGTTAAGTAAAAAAAAAAATGTATTTGACAGTCACTTTCATACCATGAAATACAGTAACATTTGAGCTGCACTAAGGATTAAAACAAGTACTGCCAGGGACAGCTTAGAGCACAGTTACACAACCCAAATAAGAATATAATGAAATAAGAGTATCATGCCTACAGGATTTTCACAACCCTGTTTAGTATTCTTTGCGTCCTGCATCACACCAAAGACATTTCCAAGTGCCCTTCAGCTATCACAACCCCTTGCTTATTAAAGGTTTGTATTTTAAGCAGAATTCAGCACCGATTTCCCTCGCTTCCTCCTTGTACCCCTTACCTTTTCCCTTTGATTGTTACTCCAGAAAGAAACAGGAGTATAATCCCTGCCTTTTCACTGAGTGTGCTCACTCTTTAAACTCCTTGGTCCTCCCCTCTATTCAGCCCTTGCTCCGCGGAGCTCACCCGCACAGAGACTGAACCATCAGTGCCTTTGCTGCTGCTTTCTCATCTTCCCACGCTGCGGGCTGCTATTGCATTTCCCCGGCTGACTCCACCTCTCCTCTTCCCACTCTCTTTCCTCTTTAGATTCACTTCAAGGCCAACTTCCCTTCCTTGCTGCTGGGCTCACACAGCTGGGAGTGTAGTAAAGCAGGGGGAGGGGAGCGGAGCAGGGAGCTTTTATTCAGCAACGCTTCCTTAACCAAGCAGCTGCTTTGAAGCCCCAAGGTCCAATTTCAACTGCTGAAGTTGCCAGTAATAAAAAACAGCTAAATATAACAGTGCTTTCAAAAGGCAGGTTTGAGGTGGGGGACTCCACTGTTAAAGCTCTCCAGCTGAAACAGAGTCAGAATCTGGAAACACACAACTTAGATGGAGTAGCCAGTAAACACTTGCTGGAATGAATATTTGGAATTACAGAATGGGTTGGGTTGGCAGGGACCTTAGAGCTCATCTCATTCCGTGGGCAGGGACACCTTCCACTGCCCCAGGTTGCTCCAAGCCCTGTCAAAGCTGGAAAAATTCCAGGGATCCAGGGGCAGCCACAGCTTCCATGCCAGGGCCTGCCCACCCTCACAGGGTTCTGTTGCTTCTATGACAGCAGCTAAATAGAAATTAAGGCCTCAAGGAAGGCAAATTTACATCAATACTGCAGATTCCACAGGTTAAACTGATGGCAAAGGAAGCAGGAACCTTGGCAAACAAAGCTGCCGTTCTCGGCATAAAAAAAGAAATGTTCCATTGATCTTGGGAGTCTGTTACTTACCCAGAGCAAAGCCTGAAAGGTGATGGTAAGAAAGCTGCTGAGGGATAGGATGAGTGGCACAGAAAATCACACCAGTGGTGTTGTCACTGCAAAGACTGCTCTGCAAAGAAAGTTTGACTGCCATATCTCTAGGCATCTACAAAATCACACCTCCAAGTCACTAGAGCCAAAGTAACACACTGAGAAAAAAAACCCAAACAGGAATAACAAGTCTAAAAATAGCAATATTTGAGTTTACACTTTTGGACAATAGTACTTTCCACCCATTCATTTAGCCAGAACAAATTCTCACTCTTTCCAGAGTCTGAATTTGCAATTCGTTGTGGCCATTTATTCCTGTAGCACTCCTCTTCCCCTGCTGCCCTTTCCATAATGATTTCCTCATAAAACAAATGCATTTTACCCCCCTACAGCCCATCACTGCACACCACTCAGAAAATCTATATTCAGTAGTTTCCACTCTCTCCCTCTCTTTCCCTGTATTTTTCTGATACAAGAAATCTGTGCATCAAAATATTTTTAAAACCATATCCCAGCTGCATTGGAAATACTTTTTTACACAACTGGGTTTGGGGTGGTTTTTTTTTTTTTTTGTTGGTGTTCTTAATGATTACCACAGTCGTAAATGAAAGGCACAATTTCATTCCTTTTCTGCAAAGACTGAAGGATGGGGAGGGAGGTGATCCTGCCTCCATACCCAACACTAGGGAAGCTACACCTGGAGGAGTGCTGTTAAATGTGGGGTCTCCTTGTACAAGATAATGGATTTATAGGAGAAAATTCAGCAAAGGACCAAAAGAGGATGAAGGGACTGGAGCATCTTTCACATGGGGACAGTTTGAGAGAGCAGGGACTGCTCAGCCTGGAGAAAAGCTCAGGGATGATCATATCAATATGCCCAAGTACCTGATGGCACTTGGAATGAGGCACAAACACACACGTGAAATTCCATCTGAGCACAAGAAAACCCTTTCTGACCATGAGACTGGTCACACACTCGAACAGGCCCTCCAGAGAGGTTGTGGAATCTCCAGCTGTGGGGATATTCAGATCCCAACTGGACAGGCTGCTGTCTGACCCTGCTGCATCAGCAGTTTTGGGCTGGGTAATCCCTTCCAGCCTAAACAACACGAGTTTAAACTGAGGATACCTGAGAGATTAGACAAAACCCATATAGTGACACTGCCCCACCAGTTACAACCATGTCTCTGAGGTAGGACCAGGGCTGGAATCGAGTTCATGCAGGAAACAGTCCTGAAGCCTCTTTCATTCCCTGACCAGGGAACAGCTGGCAAGCCTCCCCCAAACCCTTTCTGGGACTTATGGAAATGCCAATAACAGAGTGTATCTTCTCCTCACTGGAGGGGAATGTTGATTATCTGCAGCTTTTGCTGTGCATTTCTCAGAGCTCAAATACATCCCTCCCCAAAGAAATGGGTAAGGGAGCCTGCCTTGAGCAGCATCTGGATCAGCTTTGGACACGTGTGTGGGCAACAGAGATGATGCCACACCCTGGCTCAATTCATAAAAAATGTGATTAAATTTCCAGAAGAGATGCTGGCCACTTACACACCCTTGATTGAAGAGTGAAGATTTTATGCATTTGTAGGACAAATCCTTTTTTCACCCCTATTTGTTTCCAAAAGCTGCCTGTGGCTGGCTCAGCTCTCCAGCTAAGCAATGATGGATCTATGCCAGATGCCACAGCAAGTAAGCTCAGTACCTGACTTAACTGCAGATTCCTTAATGCAGGGGATCTGATACTGCCAAGGGGTCCAGTTTTATTTCATGAATCTTATCTTAGATGTCCTGAGTGGTAGCTTTAACCACATCTGCATTCTCACACAAGTCACTGCACACCTTGAGTCAGGAGAGCTCACTGAGCTCCTTTTCTAAAGCTGAACAGAGGCAGCACAAAAATAATCCCCTTTTACTCAGAGTTGAAATTAAGGCCTTTGTATGCAGTCACAAAATGCAGTCAACTGACTCACAGTTGAATGGAAAATAAAACCAAATTGCTTTCTAATCACACTTTAAACCCACTTTCCCCCTAGGAAAGGTTTAAGAACAAAAATTGGACTAATAATACCTCAGAAAACCTCAAGGTAAACAAAAGCTTATTTGTGAGGAACAGAACAAAAGTGGGGTTTGCTGCTGCCAGATGCCTCCTTTCCTAGTGTGTGACTCAGCCAAAGGCCTGACAACACTAAACTGCCAACAAAGACAGCTCCTCTTCACAACTCTTACATAAACACCATAAATCCTAATTATTAATTGCACCCAGAAGGTAACACTGAGGTTTGTAAAGCGTTGGAACAGGCTGCCCAGGACAGGGATGGAGTCACTGTCAAAAGCCATGTGGATGAGGCACTTGAGGACGCGGTGAACACGGTGCTGGGTTGGTGGCTGGACTTGATGATCTGAAAGGTCTTTTCCAACCTTTGGAACTCAAGGATTCCTGGGCCATCAGGTGGCACAGAGGAACCTGCAGAGAAGTGCTCCTGCTTCTTATCTCTTCACAATCTTCAGTTCACCTGTCAAGAGCCCACAAGCACGGACACCTTTGGGCACAAAGCCCTCAAAGATGTGATGGTATTAAGACACATCCTTTTCCAGGTAGAAGATGATGAATGGTTTTGGAGCAACCCCAGCCAGAGGCTTGGCTTTATACAAAGCTTCTGCAGGAAACCCTGGCAAGAGAGAAAGCAAGGGGAATTATATTACAGCAAATCACAGGATCCCAGATTGGATTGGGTTAAAAAGGACCTTAAAGCTCATCTCATTCCACCCCCTGCCATGGGCAGGGACACCTTCCACTAGACCAGTTTGCTCCAAACCCTGTCCAATCTTGAACACTTGAAGGGATGGGGAGTCCCCAGACTCTTTGGGCAACAGCAAAATGCTTTAAGTGTCAAAGGAATGCCCCAGCTGGGATGTATTATCCAGCAAGGACCAAGTGAAACCTCAAGTCACAGACTCCCACTCAAATACTTTAGAGCTCCAACAGTCCCCTTAGGGACAGGACAATGTCACCTTGCTGGGAAAGGCTGGAAGGACCACCTTTCTTCACAGTGCAAGCAGCAGCCACTCTTAAAGCCTTGATATGTTGCTGAGTCTAGAAATAAGAGTCAGCTTGTCTTCTGCTCTGCCCATTTCTGTGCAGAGCTTGAGAGATTTATTCTGTGCAATAATGAGCACAACCACAGCCCTTACTTCTTTCTTGGCAGCTTTCTTGGCTTTATTAAAACATTGCATTGCTCAATTAGATTAAACCATTTCATGTCAAGATTTACACCAACCCTAAAATAAGTAATTTTGCTATGTATGACTTTTTCTTTACTAAGCTTGGGGAAAATGCTCCCTAACCTCTAAACAAAACTGCAGTTAAGAGCTGAGTGTTCACAGCCTCTGAAAAACAGAAGCTTAGCATCCCCAAGAGATGGCTCTATCTAGAGGTCTGGAAAAGCCATGTCATAACAGATTTATTGCTGAAAAGATTATCTGACAAATGCTGACAGCTTCTCAACTTGGCTAACTGAGCCCCTGCTCTCTGCTTGTTCCTGCCTACCTCCACTACAGAGAGCAGAAAGAGCAGGACAATACCACAGCCCCCACTCTACATTCTTGCATCAAAGGTGTCTATCCCTAGCCACAGAAATCCAAATCCAACCAAGTTTTTGGCCTCAGAACGATCATGGAATTCTTGGCTAGACAAACTCAAGCCTAGTTCCTGAGGCAAGTGCTAATGGGACATTCCAGGTGCCCAAAAGTCAAGCGCTGCCAGCTGGCACTTGACTCTTCTCTGCATCAAAGGGACCAGCAAAGTGAAACACTAATGGCCAAGGCAAAGACAACTTGTTATTGGAAGTTGTTGGATTATTCCACTGCCAGTCCCTTGAGTTCCCATGTGATTATTTTACAAGCTAAAACACCCAGGCAGCAATAATTCTCTGAAAACAAACAGAGAGACCTAGACTCAGCATGAGGAAATGACTTGTTTTCTTAGGCAGTTTTTAAAGGTACAGATCACCTCTTGCAGGGATCTTTTCTCCACCCCCTTCATTGTGCACAACTCCCTGCAGTTCAGAAGCTCAAGCTGTACTTGTGGATATCTCTGCTCAAGACATTTCAGGATACTTTATACTGGCAAGACTTTGCTCCTGCCACAAACATAGAAACAAAGCTTTGAAGTCACGGTTGAAAAACACAGTTTAAAGACGCACCTAAAGTTTTACTGAGCAAAGAAACTTCCAATAAGGAAAGGAATAACCACAAATATTAGTTAGTGATTAACTTACTCAGAAGACAAAGGAACCTTGTTTGTGTGTGGAGTATCCTCCAGAGCAAGAAACCGAATGAGATCATGTTGGTCCAGTCTCACTGCAGAATTCACACAAATGAGGCTGAAGCACTTCTCACCATTAGTCCTTTCTAAATTGCAAAGCAATGGGTAATTATTTAGCTTACTTTCAGAAATACCATGGCACCTATATCCAACTCCTTCCCTCAGTGCACTGATTAAATAGCTGAGAGTTGTTTGCATCAGGTGTTTTATAATTTCAGCAAAGCCATACTCACAGCACACAGAGAGGTGGAACAGCTGGAGGATCACAGAAGGAAATCACAGCTCCTGGTGGCCAATTTCCTCAGGTTCCAACACTGCAGGAGGTGCAGTGCCTCTCCCAGAAGTGCATTCCTGAGGAAAGCAGGCAAAAACAAACCACAGATTTCAATAAAACAGCCTAAACCCCTACAAGGCATTTTGTAATCCTACAGCATTCAGGCTCAGAGCAGGACGTGTACCTGCCTTCCTGCCTGCACATCTAAGGTAGAATCAGCAACATTAAAGCATCTTCTGGGAGGGTCAGTGGATCATGACAAAACCTCTTCTGCAGCACAGAATCACAGGGGGCCTGGCACATGGCCAGGGGGGTCCTCCAGCAGTATGCTAGGACAGCAGGCACGCAAAGCCCATCCCAAGGTTCTTACCTAGCACAGGAGGCAAGTCAAGACTCTGGAAAGCCAGGCCTAGATTTGAGGACTTGCAAATCCCCCTCTTCTTTTCTTATCCCTACCCAAATTACAGTCCCCCCCACTCATTTCAGCCTCATTTATAGCCTTATGAGGAACGAGGCACAGCTGGGGCAGAGCCTGTGCCCTCACAGCTGCCTCCACCCAAAACAGCTGCACCTGAAGGATCTCTCCAGCAGCACAAAGAGCCATCGTTCACTACGGCCCCAGCAGGGAGGTGCCAAGAGATAAGGGGAGATTGATAAAGAGAGCGCCCACCACAGCCATGGCACAGGGAACCTAGGGCAACTTTGGGTGGCTTGTTTTGTTTGAGCCTCTACTCCACAGCTGTAGAACAGCTGGCAGCAGTCTAGGGCCTGAGGAAATGGCTGGAGCTGTGGCAGGGCAGGCTCAGGCTGGATCTCAGGGAAAGATTCTTCTCCCAGAGGGTGCTGGCACTGCCCAGGCTCCCCAGGGAATGGGCACAGCCCTGAGACTGCCAGAGCTCCAGGAGAGTTTGGACACCACTCCCAGGGATGCCCAGGGTGGGACTGTTGGGGTGTCTGTGCAGGGCCAAGGGCTGGATTCCATGATACTTGTGGGTCCCTTCCAGCTCAGGATATTCTGTGATTCTATGGTTCCTTGACATAAAAGCTTTGTGAGGACAACACAAAGATCAGTGCTCAGCACCCAAAGTCCATCATATAAAAAAAGAATTCTGCCCTTCAGATCTACTCTGCTCTTGACAACAGCCTCCCATCCTAAGTTTTTCATAGCTTGGATTCCAAGAAGAGCTCATGAAGCGCAACCCTTGGGATTACACTGAGCTATGATATTAACTTTTATTTATTAGATTCCCAATGAGCAGCCCTACTGCAAGTTTCTTTTTATAGCTGTTCAAATTAAACATGTATGACCTGTCATCCTGTAGTCTGTCTCAGTGTTATCTCTCTGCTGAGAAACACAATGGAAAACAACAACATTCTGTCTTCCACAGCCAAATAATTTTTAATCACCTTAGCCACAGAATCCCTATTGGTAATCTGTCCTCTGGGCCCTCCTTGTTCTTAAAGCAGAGGCTGATAGAGAATTCAATTAATGTGTCCCCTAAGGATAACACATTCAATCACACTAAGTGAGGAAAAGCTCAGATGGAAAAGAAACTCCAGCTCCAAACTTCCAGTGGAAAGTCTGTCATACTGGGCAGGATACCATTAGTCTCATGAAGTAAGGAAAGGCTTTGGGTTTCTGCCTTGGCAACAAAAAGCTTTGTTGCTGCTGAATTTTCCCCCTTTTAGGATGATCTGCCATCTTAATCCAGGGAAGCCCAAAGGAGTTCTCGGGGTCAGACCTTCAGAAGATCAGTGTTGGGTCTGCTGCACTGATTCAGTTTTCCCCATCTGTTGAAGAATAAACATATAAATCCTATATGCCACCACTTCCACTGCTCAGGTGCCTAAACCATGATCCAGTTAGCAGAGAAAAAAGCATGGATTAAATCCCAGCCCTTTCTGAAGAGCAGAATTCTCAATGGAAAGCTGTATGCTGTCCAAGGCCCTGCCTAGCTGGAAGTTTCTGCTGGAGTATTTATCACTAAGTCACAGAATAGCCTGAGTTGGGGGAGACCCACAGGGATCATTGAATCCAACTTCTGGCCCTGTACAAGGCACCCCACAATCCCAGCCCGTGCCTGAGAGTGTTGTCCAAATGCTCCTTGGGCTCTGACATGCTTGGGACCATAACTACTGCCTGACTATCAGGCCAGAACACCATCTGGGGAAAGAACTTTTTCCTAATATCCTGCCTAAACCTGCCCTGACACAGCTCCAGCCACTTAGCTCAGCTTCCCCACATCATCTTCAAACAGAATATTGTGTCCCAGTCACACAGACCTTGAACAAAACCAACCATTGTCTTGCTCAAGCAGGGTAAAGCATGAAGAATTTCAAGCTCCTCATGCATGGTCAAAAATTGTCCAAACCAACTCAAGCACAGAACAAACCTGCAGCTTTTAGTGGATTTGCTCTCCATGTCACACATATCATGGGTTGGAACTAGATGATCTTTAAGGTTCCTTCCGCCCAAACCATTCCATGATTCTATGATCAATTTCTTTCCATTGGACCTGAAGGCATTCTGCAACTCCAGAGGACTTAAGCTTCAGAAACATACATTTAAAATAAATTTTTCACACATCCTGTCGCACCAACCTAAAATATGCAGGCACTGGGTAGAAACCCAGCTTCCCAAACCATCCTGTTGCCAGCAGCTTCAATGCTGCATAAACATACCCAGGGACAACTGCTGAGTCACAGCAGCAGCACGAGATTATCCAAGGTTTGAAAAATCTGGATTTCAGAACAGAAACCGCTGTGTTGCTGTCAGTTAGCAGAGAAACAAAACACAGCATTGAGGGGGGGGTGGGGAAAAAAAGAAAACAAAGCCAAACTGTTGGCTATGTTGGGTAACTTTTCCAGTCTTCCCAGCTTGTGATAGTGGCAGATGGCCCAGTCTGTAAATTAGCAGTTACCAGATGGGCCCCCTAAGTAGCTTTACTGCAGTAAATTGATTTGTTCGTGGATTTGGTATTAAAATGTCCTTCACTGTCTGGGTAGTGTTTGGCCACAAAGCTGCAAATTCCACTTGATTGCAGGGAAGGCCAAAACCCCAAACATTTCTATTGGGAAGCTGTTTCCTCGAGTTTACTGGTGAGTCCCAGTCACCAGTCAGGTAGGTGTACTGGAGGTACTTGGCTCTGCCAGAAGGGCCAGAGCAGACTCAGGATTTGCATGATCCTTGTGGATCCCTTCAAACTCAGGATATTCTATCACTCTACCATTTAATTCTGGTCATGGGTGACAAATACAGACAACTTTGCAATGAGGAGCTGGGAAAGGACACTGTGACCTAGGGAAATATCTACTGGGTTGACACAACTATTTCAGGACACAATTCTCATTGTGGCTGAAAACAGGGAAGGAATACAGCTTACCAGATACTTCAATGCCATCCATCTGTCTCTCTCCTTCTTCCCTCCATACCCTTTGCCTCTCCTCCAACCATGTTCACAGAATCACAGATTTCCTCTGGAAATCATCCAGTGCAACCCCCTGGGTCACCTAGAGTGCATCCAGGTGGGTTGAGGATGCCTCCAGAGAGGGAGACTCCATGGCCTCTCTGGGCAGCTGTTCCAGTGCTCTGTCACCCTCAATGAACAGAAGTTCTTCCTCATGTTGAGGTGGAACTTCTTGTGGTTTAGTTTATGGCTATTGCTCCTTGTCCTGCCACTGGGCACCACTGAGAAGAGTCTGTCACCACCCTCTTGGCAACCACCTTGGTGAGATTTGTATGGATTGATGAGATCTATTCCCAGTCTTCTGTTCTCCAGACTAAAGAGGCCCAGCTCACACAGTTTCTCCTCATCAGAGAGGTGCTCCAGCCCCCCCTCATCATCTCTGTGGCTCTGCTGAGCCCTCTCCAGTAGCTCCTTCCCCTTCCTGAACTGTAGAGACCAGAGCTGAATGCTCTGAATACTCTCAGTGTGGCCCCAGCAATTCTGCTGATGAGCCACATTCCCAGATTTTGGCCCTTCTCTGTCTCTTTTGCTGCTCAGCTGTGCAGCGAGCTCCCTGTAGCAGTATGTGCTGCTCTTTTATCCAGGGTTGGAACTTGGGGTGCAGAAAGGCACTTTTTGTACTACTACCCAGGATCTCTACTCCTGTGTCAATATCTCAAAAAGGATGGAATTACTGGAAAGAAAAGAAGGTCAATATGTGAATTTCCTCCATTTCATGGCACAGGCTGATAGCAAACATTCCCTAGCTTTGGTTGTTATCCTTCCAGACCTCTGCTCAAGTGAGAGGAAATTGTCTCAGCAGTAGTGAGCCGGAAGCTAGAGACTGACATTTATTGAAGTGAAATACTCCACATTCCTTAGATTTCTTAATAAACCCACAAGTGTTTCCATCTTCCTTGAGCTTCTTTGGCATGTCCTGGCATGATATCCTGTAGGACTCAGTCCCAAAAGCCTTTGCATACATTTTAGTTTGTGTCAAAGGCTGGCAAACCATGACTTAATCCTCCCAGTGGTCCTCTGCAGCTGCGAGGGCTATAAAGTCACCAGGGAAGAGTGACAAACAAAAAGAAATTACTCAAATTTCTGCAAGAGTACTGTCACATGATGGTTTATAGTTCTAATATCTGGATATTAGATATATAGCTGGCAAAACAAACCAGTTTTCCTCTTCAAGCCTGGAGAATTAAATCATTTGTCAGCCTGAAAGCTCATATTTCCTCAAGTTATGCTGCTGACAACAAACAAATGGGCAACGGAGCATTGTTCCATCTCCCTTTTTTCCTCCATGTCCATTTCTTCTGTTCTTTCAAAAGAACTCCAAGTTAGATCTCCTACCACATGTATAAGTACATACTATTACTCCTAATTATTATTAGACTCAGACATCTTCACATGCCCACTTGGTCCTTAATCCAACACTAAATGATCAAAACCTAATCCTGAAAATGGAAAGAGCACCAATGGCTGGAGATCAATGGCTGTGACTGAGATACTTTCTGCCTTAGTACTTGGTGAACGTATCCAGCATTGAGATTTGGATAGCATCCAAACCCAAACTGCTGTGCTACAAACCATTGCTGCTGAATTTTGTGTTTTTCTGCTGGAAAAGGGGCAACAAGGCCATTTCTAAAAAAAAGTTTTTACAGGGGAATGTGTGATTTAAAGAGCTTTGCGCTCCAGCTGATGAGACTGTTCAAATTCAGCGAGCTGTAACTATTACATACAAGCTAACACACAACTGTTATGCTCCAAAAGAGCCTGGTTTACAACAATATCAGTCTGAAGAAACCATGGGGTGCAAAGCCTGCTGCATTGAGAGCTGGAGGAAGTAAACCCTGGGCTCAAGGGAGTGCTGGGAATGACAAGCAGCTCTCTTCCCTCTTCTCCTTCAGCACTTCACCCAGTGTCTGGATATCTGGCACGTCACATTTTCCCCAGAGAACTACTTGTTTTCTTTACTATCCCACCAAGCAGCATCCTACCCTGAGAACCAAGACAGATATTCCTACTGGAATGCAAAACAATCTGGCATTTTTCAGGATAAGGTTTATTGTTGGAGCTTCATTTCCTGTTGGTCATTCTTCCTTCTCCAACTCTCCTCCGCTGAATCTCAGTTTCTCTTCAGATTTTACCCATGACCTGGGCTGACCTGCCTTTTAACCTCTGTCTCTCAAGCTGCTTGATAGTCCTGTCCTCCTGTTCAGAAAACTCAGGTCTCTTGGCAGTGAAGCACAGAAATTTGCATTTAACATTTTAAACAGGAGCAACGGAAGTCCATGTTCCAGGAAATCTGTCTCTGCTGCTTGGGGCCTGTCCCCATCCTCATACAGATGAGATGTGCCTGCACTGCTCCTCCAGCTACACCTCAGCTCTCTGCTGCCTTCCAGACCATCAGTGTCTCTTCCATGGAAGCCTGAAATGATTTTTCAAGAAACTTTTGCTGATCAAGCAGCTTATTTGCATGCTTTTATCAACCTGCCCTGGAGCTGGGGAGGGCAATGCAGTGAGGGGACATGTTCCAGTCCCTCCTCATTGAAATAAGGTTCTGTTTATCAATAAATAACTGATATGAGGTGAAAATAATCAATTACTGTTCAAAAAGGAAAGGCTACCCTTTAGAACTGTTCTGTTTGGTGCAGTGCAAGTTATCCCACCTCACTACTAGCAACTGCCTTTTGTTTCCTCCCTCTTCCCAGACACCAAAATCCCAGTATGACCTTTCTAGCTCTTTTCAGTCATTAATTCCTTCCAGTTCAAGTCCTTCCTGAAGAGTCTGAAGCAAAAACCTACTGATAAGTTTGCAGTCCAACCTGAGCACTTGGCTTAGTCTCATTTTGGTGTCTTCCCTTCATTTACCATCCATTCCACTTTTTTAGTGCCTTCACCCTTGCACCTCCCATTCCTGGTCCATGTTTGAGATTGTGGCTTGCCTGTCTTGAAAGCAAGGAGAACACATTTATGCTCTTATTCCCTGTTTTGTTCTTGGCAAAACCCTTTCTCTCTGCATACAGCACCATGCACTACTGTGGGACTTTAGTCCTTGGAAGTATTTTCACTGGAAATCCACAAAGGCAATCCCTTTTACACATTCCCAGGATGCACAGACTTGCATTGGAAAGTTGTACTTCACCCTTTCTTGCACTTTGAAGTACCAAAAGGTACACAGGGAAATGCTGTCTTCTTCACCCTCATCCTCCTGCAGTGGGTATGAAGTATTGGAAAGCAGGCTTCAGCTTTTGCCAGGTTTTGTGCATTTTCCTTCTTTATCCTTCTCATTGCCAGGCAGGTCAAACAGCTGGACAGCTGCTGGGCTGTTATTTGTGCCAGGAGTGAGGGCTGTACAGACTCAGGCAGTTCATACACTTGACTGATAAAGTGCATCACCAGAGCAGGTTACACAAGCACGCCCAGAAAGCCACATATTGTGCACAGACAGGTAATGAGATAAAAACAGCTGAACACTGGGACTAGGGACTGGATCAGTAGGGTCACCCTAACCTGAATTGTTCATGGCTCAGCAGCTTCTCTGAAGCCCATCCAGGGAGCCTGGGCTGTAACAAAGCCCCTTGTGTGATGCAGCAGCAGGCAGCAGTACTGTGTGCACACTGAGAGCCTTCCTGCAGTGCAGAACACAGCGGTCTGATAGGTCACTGCAGAATCACAGAATGGTTTGGGTTGGAAAAGACCTTAAATCCCATCTCATTCCACCCCCTGCCATGGGCAGGGACACCTTCCACTATCCCAGGTTGCTCCAAGCCTCACCCAACCTGGCCACGGACACTTCCAGACAGCCACAGCTTCTCTGGGCAACTTTACCACCTGTCTGTTTTTACAGGTACTTTTATGCAATCTGAACTGACAATAAAAGGCTTTTCTCCTCTTCCCAGGCCACCAGCTCAAACTACCTCAAGCTTGGGACAAACATTTTTATTTTTTCAAACTTTATGGAATCACAGAATCATTTAGGTTGGAAAAGACCTCCAAGATCACTGAGTCCAACTTGTGACTGATCCCCTCCCTTCACCCACACCAGAGCCCTGAGTGCCCTGTCCAGGCCTTCCTTGGACACCTCCAGGGGTGGGGACTCCACACTGCCCTAGGCAGCCCCTTCCAGGGCCTGAACACTCTTTCTGTGAAGAAATTTCTCTTGATGTCCAACCAGAACACAACTTGAAGCCATTCCCTCTCCTGTCCCTGTTCCCTGGGAACAGAACCCAGCCCCCCCGGCTGCCCCCTCCTGTCAGGGGGTTGTGGAGATCCAGAAGGTCCCCCCTGAGCCTCCTTTTCTCCAGGCTTCCTGTCCCCTTGGCTGAGCCAGCAATGCTTGGGAGGCTGGAAGCTCACCAGCCACAGGCAGTCACTCTGCACATCATGTCCCAACCCTTGGCACAGCTTTGTCCTGCATGGCATCAGTGCCACTTGCACTAGTGAGAATACAGGAGCTTATGCAAATTATCCCCAAGCTAATGCAGAATTAATCCCATTTAAATATTCACCAAGTCATAGTATTTAGGAGTATAGAAAAAAAAAAAAGTAAAATAACTTACTCTTTTCCTGCACAGCCTACAAAGTCCTTGATTATTTTCTCTTAATGAAAAAAAAAAAAGAGCAAATGTAAATCACTGCATTTCATGTCTGTGGAGGGAAGGGACAAAACATGAGTTATGAAAGTTATGAAGTTTGTAGGGTACTAAGAATTCCAGCTCAACTGTTCAGAATTACATTTCAGCCCATTTTAGTGCACTTTTCCCCCATTTTTCTTGAACAGTGAAGCAATCAAGGCTTGAATAAAGCCTGGTCTAATGCTGAACTGATTCCCAGAGCCAAAGGGCTGATTTCACTCTTAGGTCAGGCACAGACTTGGCTCTGTGCTGTGACAGGGCACTGGGAGCTGTGTCTCAGCCCCCAAGTGCAGATGTTTAAGCACTGTCCACCAGTGATATACACACACCAGTGCAAAAAGAGGTCTTGCCAGGGAAAAGAAATAAAAGCTGCTGTGGAAGGACAAGGAAAGAGCATGGACTAGCCCACACAGAGAGGTGATGGTCATGAATCATCATATAAGCAGAACAGAGTATGGTTCTGTCATGTTGAGAAACTGATTCTTGTTACATTTTCCAGCTGCAGATCACTTGGAGACTTTTGAATACAGCAGCCTTAGTCATTCAGCATTGCACTTCAAAGCTTATTACTGATAATTGAGAAGCACTTACTTAAAACTCCTATTCACCAAAGTGACATTTGCATGTCAGCTTTCCCTTTGTAGAATGAAGTTTTTCCACACTGACCTTCCCTCAGACCACAAATCTGCAACTAAAACTTGAAATGTCGAGAGTGGAGTGAGTGCTAATCCTTAGCCATGAACACATGGCAAGTCCTGTTCAGAGCAAGGAAAAGGGTTTGCATTACATTTAGTTACAAGTTTCCCATTTTTTTTCAAGGACCAGCTTAGCCAGATAGGGCGAAGCTGCACAGCCAAGATTACAAGGGGCCCTAAAGGTTTGCTCTGCTATGTCCAAGTAGGGTAAACTTATTACACCAGCTCACATGTTCCAGAAAAAGTGCTGCAAACTCCTACTGGCTTCAACCAGCAACTTCTGCCACAGAGGCACAGGGAGGGTCTTGACTGTGATGATTTGGCTGGAATCAAACAAGGAGACTTTAGTTAGTGACTAGTTTTATTTGCACCCATTAATCAGATTTTATTCCTATTCTTTATCCATTTTAACTTCTGTGCATGCTTAGATTGGAGCCCTGACTCCATCCCCTTCCAGCAGAAGATATTCATTCCATACTGTTTTCTACAGCCTACAAATAGTTAATGGTCAATTTTATTAGGTTGCCCTTATCACCTGAAGTGCTACTTTGGCTCCTGGAGAGCCCAGCTCCATTGTCAGCTAAGCAAACAATTACTTCTCTCCCTCAGAATATTGGGGCAGGATTCAGGCAGTGCTCTGTGGCAGCACACATCTTCCCTAGCATCTGAAAGCTGAACAACTGCAGGGAATAAAGGGACAAACATCTGACTAAACTTCCAGTTCCAGTTAAAAAAAAGGAGAAGCATCAGGGTGACTTAATTGTGGCCTTCTAGTGCCTGAAGGGAGCTTCAAGCAGGATAGAGAGGGACTATTCACAAGGGCTTGAGTGCCAGGACAAGGGGAAATTGCTTCATGTTGACACAGGGCAGGGTTAAGTGGGATACTGGGAAGAAATTCTTCCCTATGAGGGTGGTGAGGCCCTGGCACAGGGTGCCCAGAGAACCTGTGCCTGCTCCATCCCTGGAAGTTTTCCAGGTTAGACAGGGCTTGGAGCAACCTGGGATAGTGGAAGGTGTCCTTGCCTGTGCAGGGTTTAGATTGAGGTGGGCTTTAAGGTCACTTCCAGCCCAACTCATTCTGTGATTGTAGGATTTCTGGAGGCACAGGATTGTCTGTTATATCATATAAAGCCAACAAGTTACCTAAGCTGCCAGGCTTTCATCACCAGATTTTTCATCCCTGCCGGGTACTGGTTACAAACCATCAGCTGTCAGTACAAGCCCGCTCCCTTAGATTGACTGATAACCAAGCAGTTTCCCCTCAGCCATATCGATATTCCTCTGCTGACAAGTAGCAGCAGGCCAGAGAGGAGCACTTGACATTTGTGCCCTGACTCCTCCTGCTTTGCACAACTCCTGCTGCTTTGCATGAAGCTGTGCAGCACCCTGGGAGCTCTGACAGGACAGACCTCAGAACACGCTGTACATCCACATCCATTCAAAGCTTGAACTTCTCAGGGCAAATAATGGTAGCTCTGGGGGTTACACTGAGATGCTTCTCCGCTGCAGAAGACAGCTAAAGTATGGATTTGTATTTAGCCACACTCTGTTTTTCATTAAAATCCAAATGAGCCTTAGTTTCCTTCTGTCAGATTGAGTAAGAAATACTCTCTGCTTCTTCCAGGCAAAGTAGTCATGCTGCCAGATTTAAGCTTTTCTTAATCTTCTCTGGGAATGAATTATACTGAGAAACCACTTGAACTCCTCTGAAACTACAATTTCCTTGAGTGGCAAGCAGCCCAATTCTATAAAAAGTATCAGTATAAAGACAAATGTATTTGATGAAGGTTCCTGCTGATGTCAACATGAGACACCAGCAAGGATGATGGGTAAAAACCTGCCTGTGCAAAAGAAATAAAGCCAGTTCTGTGTGGGATGAGTGTAAAAAACCATGAAATGCTGCCAGCTCCTGAATGCTGTTTGCATCAGTTTGGTTTTCCACATAAGGCATTGACATGCTTAATTTCAAAGTGATTCATAGCAGCATTATAAATTCTTTCACTGGTTTGTTTTGTTTGGAGCTTTTCATTATCAGGGTTGACACAACATGTTTTTTAGGGGCCTGACAGACATCTCCCTGCGTTTAGGAGCTGGAGATGTTTGGGAACACCTAGTAGCAAGTTTCCTTTAGTCTTGAGAGAAAGAAGAATCACTGGGAGTGATACTAAGTAGATAAATGAAGCTTTAGAGCTTTATTTCTCAGGCTGACCATCAGAGCATGTTTTGTCTGGAGTCAGGGAGCCATCAGGGCAGGAATCACACCAGGACCTGCCTGTGACAAGGCTGTGCTTCCAGCTGTAAAACCATCTGCAGCTCCAGCTCCCCCTCTCTGTAACATCACACTGATGGTCTGTTCACGCTCACACACACTGAAGGTAGCACAAAGTCTTCAGTCTGCATCAAACCCAAGATAAATCTGATAAAAATGGATGCTTTACAGCCCAGAGATCTGGGGTTTCAGACTTTGGTCAACATTCCAGTGAATCCTATTGCAACTGGAGAGATCTTATGTTCCTGAACTGCATTTTGAGAGGTTTGCTGACATAAAACTCAGGCACTGCAGGGCATGGTTTAGCTGAACTGTTGTGGTTTCATGAATCATGGTGCTGCCTCGTCAACCAAGAAGTCAAACCAACCACAGCTTCCCAAAAGGTTGCTAAAATGCTGTTTAGCATTTTTAATAAAGGGAAAATACACCCTCAAAGGCCCTGAGCAACCATTAGTAACACCCAGTGACAATAAATGAGTAACATTAGAGCGTTTTTGCTAAAGGAACTCAACTAATGGCTTTAACCACAGTAGAGAGAGGCTGCTGGGAGCTGGATTTGATGGGAGCCTGGAATCTTCAGTGATTCTGCAACTGCTAAAGCAGCCTAAGCACTGAGTGATGAGCTCTGTGAACTGAGTCAGCATTTACGGCTCCCTGTAGGAGAGGGAAAAGGACACATAGTAAATCACCCTTATTTTGACAATAATAAGTGATACAATGACATCTTAAACCTTATAAGTCCAATGTGTTTCTTCAGCTTTAGGTAGAAGTTTTGTACCTGAGGGTGTCAGTACATTTAAAGCTGATCTCATTTGAAACCCTCTTGGCCTGACCGCCAGTGACCATCAAGTAACAAATGGTGATGTTGCACCTTGTGGAAAGAAAAACCAACTTGAGCCATTCAATAAAACAACAATTAATATTACTCAAAATGAAAGCTCAGCTTTTTTCTATATGCTGGCACTGAAAGCTGCTCTGGAAGGGCAGCATGTCACAGAGCCAGTGCTTGATCTTGAGGCCTTTTCTCAAAGTCAAACCTCACAGAGAAACTTAAAAACAGCCTGCAGCAGGCACAGACACACATAGACATATACTACAGGCAGTGTGCTAAAACCAGAATTCAGATGAAAGAGTCGAGTTTTGCTTATTCACAAATACTGCCCAGGCTTGATCCTTCCTTTTCCTCATTTCTCACTGTGTCTTCTCTTTGTGTCTCCTCCCCTTTGCCATTACCTGAAGGGTATTATCAGCCTCAGAACAGTATAAACCATCACATCATCTGAGCTGCAGCTGCCACTCGTGGCTGTGTGGGAGCATTCCAGCAGCAGCCACATCCACACCAAGAGCTCCAATTGCAGGAAAGGATTTCAGCTTCTTTCCACACAACTTTCTGCAGAGAGATCCTTGCTTCAGCAGCCCAAAGATTCACGTCCCAGCCCTGTGGCAGTGGCAGCAAGCAGGGAGGCTCTGCATGGCCATAAACCAAATAAAATCCATCTGGGCATAAGTTCATATTTATTAGCATTTCCAGTGCACAGTGCTACTTTAATTCCCCGATGGCTCCCAGGCTGCTGCATCTCACTGATGAATAAGCAGCGTTTCTGCTGCTATTATAAAACAAATTACCTCATGCATGAGTGGCCTTAATATCAGTTCATGCTCCAAGCTGTTCTCCTGTGCTGACATATGTACTCCCCGTTCACCTCGTGCTGCTGAAGGCAGATTGGCTTCTGAAACCACCCATCAGATGGAGCAGGGATAGATCATAAAATAGTGTGTACAGCATTAGCCCCAGTGCATTCCCCATATTCTGCTCAGTGTAAAAGGGGTTACTGGGTAAGCCATAGGGCTTCAACCCCTCTCTTTCTCCTTTGCCATCCCAGCCTCACATGGCAGGTGTTTCTCTGCCTGTCATGGCTACAGAGCTCTCTCTCCATTAAGGCAGTGATATCTTCAGTGAGAAATTTTGACCTGAGCAGCACTGGACACCTCAGTGAGTAAATAACCATGGCATGGAAACACAAGTCACTGAAATGAGAATATTATAAACAGAAATATTCCCTATAAGCAGCTTGTGACTAAGCTCACTTTTGAGCTAATAACTTCCCATGGAGATGAACTCTGCAGGAAAGCTCACAGAGCTATAAATACTCAGCATTCATTAAAAGATCTTTTTTGTTGCAAACATTCTTTTCTGGCTATGCATCATGACACTGGTGCTCCCAACCCATTCTCCTTTCAAAAGCTGCAATTGTTTAACCCCCAGATCTGGCAGCTCTCAGAAATCCACAGGAAGAAAACATTGGGGCAGTTTTGAATATTATGACATTATTCCAGTGCCAAAGAAATAAAATAAAAAAGAAAAATAAAGATATGACAGGGAACAGATGCTATATCATGAGTAAGTCTAGAGTTTAATACTCTTCGTAAGTTTTAACATTTTGCTAATCTGTGAAGGAAAAGATACATTTTAAGGGCCTATGATTGTATTCTATGGGTTCTGAGGTAATGAGAATCGTGGATTTGTACTCAATTCCTGTAGTTACTGCCTGTCCAGATGCATTTCCAGCACTGCTCTGATGAGGAGTATGAACGCTGACCGACCGGGATATTTCTGTTTCCGTGTGGTTACCCAGCGTCAGGGCTGCACATCAGCATGGGACTTTTGAAAAGGCACTTGTGAATTGCAGCATTATTTGCATCCAAATGGTCTCTCAGTTGCAGATGTTCTCTTGCAACTATGCAGTGATGCTCCCTTGAGCAAATGTTTAGCTTATGCTAGGCCAGCTTAAATCCTTTTAATTTCATTACATAGACACGAACCACAAGAGCCTAAGATTTATTTTCCTATGTTGCAAGCTAGAAGCAGAGCAGACCAGTATCTTTTCACCTGGCTGTCTAACCACTGTTCAAAGTCACAGAGCAGTATTTTGTGTTCCTGCTTATTTCTTTAATTCACTTACTGAAGGCTTGCACTGAGACCCAGCCCTGCTGCTCTTGTTGCCATGTAGGTGTTTGGCAACAGCCTCCACACAGGGATTGTGGTACAATATTAATGAGCTCTTTATCATTGAACTATTAAATCAGGAGCTTCATGGATGCTTGACAGCAGGGCAAATTCAGAGAATCCCAGAATCCCAGAATGGTTTGGGAAAGGATCTTTAAGCCCATCTCATTCTCCCCACCATGGGCAGGGATACTTTCCACTAGACCAGGTTGCTCCAAATCCTGCTCTTGCTTCAGCCCCTAAGAATAATTCTGGTACAAAGTGAGGGTAGGAGTTCAGCTATGCAAGCCAAACTCTCCATGAGTCTCATGGCATCCTAGTATGCCCTTTTGTTGTACAGCAAAATGTTTTCTACAGCTGTCTGCTCCAGACAAGACCAGCAGCTGTGGCTTGGCCATTTTCTCAGCTTGGGGAAACAGCCTCGACTCTGTCTTGTCCCAGACTGTTTCTAGTCAGCTCGGCTTTTCCCAGCCAGCTCCATTTCTGGCTTCTAAATTTTAGCCCATAAAATTTTAGCCAGTGCCCCAGATTTTTAACTTGATCACTTCTGTTTGATCAGGCAGCATGCTGGCACCTAGAGATAAGTACAAACTTCCAGATACCAGGCTGTTTTTCAGGCATCTTCACTCCAATTAAACAGGACACGGGCTGTAACAGGATCTTTAAGACCTGAATTCCCAGTCCCAAGGCTAACAACCAGGAGCATCCTGGACTGCTGCAGGAAGGTAAATCACAGCGAGGAGAGCGAGCAGCACGCTCCAAGCTGCTGCTTTGTTGAGCTATTACTCACCAAGGAAAGAGCATAATTATCTTTCCATGCTTTCATAAAGCCAAGAGAGGATTCTTCAGCCTTATCTAATGGCTCATGCCTGCAGTGAGCTCAAACACAGGGACTACCAGTCCCTGTAAGACCTCTTCCTTTCATACAGACAAGTCATTTCAGGATTGTAGGTATTGAGTGCTGCCCATGGTTGCCTGTCACTGTGTGTGTGAGCACAACAGCAAACTCACCAGGTAGCACTCACCCTGTACTCTCACTTTGCTTTGCAGAGGACTATCTACTCATTAAATTTCCAGTTTTAATTTCAAATTCCTGCCATCGTTTGTACTCTCATGCCACTGCCCAGGCTTGCAGCACTTGTGCCCAGGGCAGGTACCTTGGCAGATGTGTTGCTGCCATCGGCCACAGCTTCTCCTCCATCCTCTAACTTGCCCTATCATCTTTGAATTCAACCAGCTTTACCTCCTCCTGGAAGGAAAAATACAGTATGTGCAAACAATTTGCTGTTGGAACAGCTAGTTTTCAACCCTAGTGTGGACAGGCTCTACAGAATTACCTCGGCCTCATGTGCCTCTGTGCCATCTGCAATTACATTGATATTTCTTTTATATCCTGCCCTCACCAGCAGCCAATTGGTACAACACACATGATCACCCTGATGTTTTCTGGTGATCCTTTCAGCAAATGTGTCTAAAGTAAACTCTGTCAGTCTGGAGGTGCTCTAATTTGATTTGGACTGCACAATCACTCCTCACATGAGGTACTGTTCTGTTTGCATTAATCTACCTGCTCAGCACAAAAACTGCAGTTCAAAAGCAATTGGGGATGGAAAAGAATTGATTGTTTCAGCTTCTAAAGGTGGTGTTTTTTCCCTAAAATTTGACTTTGGGTAAATCTCCTGGCTAAATTCCTGCTCAGGTGGTTCAGAACTCCAAGGGTGTTGAGTTAGCCCAGCTGACTTGTACTTAACTTCCCCCAACTCACTTTTACTCCCCATTCTTTTTGGCCCTTGGCTGAAGTAATTAAAGTGTCATTACTTGAATACTGGTTTTACTAAAAATTACTCCCAGTTTCAATAGCCTTCAGCTCACAGCCAGCACCTCACTGCAGCTATTGGCAACCTCTCTGTGCAAAATTCAGTTTTGTCTGTGCCTTACAGATGTTCAAGATTTCACTTCTTAAATCCTGCTCGGCACTGAGGAGAAGAGGATGTTACAGACATTTCTCACTGAAGGTTTAGCTTCAACAAAAGCCCCAATTCCATGCGTCTCTAATCAGGTTTTTGAAAACTATCTCTCAGAAGCGAGAAGCAGCTCTTTGAATTATCTCTTTCTTACAGTGTGAAGTTAATGAAAGTCCAAAATGTTCCCACTCATTTCATTATAGGAGCCTTCATTTACATTCCATTGAGCTGAATCATAACTAAGCCTTACCCCCACACTGGGCATGCAGCCTGCACAGTTTACATGTGTGTTGGTAAAAGGTGAAAAAAGCTTTTTTCTTTTTTTTTCAGACAAATTTCCTAATCCATTTCTCACAATCTCTTCCCCAAGTGTCCAGTTTTTACTGTGCCAGGGTAAAGGTAAAGGCTAATTTGGAATTACAGCTCACAGAGACTCAGGTTTAATGCAGTTAAACTTGGCCTTTAAAATTATTATTAGATTTTATGGGAAAATAGACATAACTACCCACTGCAATTTTTCAACTAAGTGTGGAAACACTTTGCAAAAGTGGATGTCTAACTCTGCTTTATTTATAACTTTAATTTTCCTCCAGTAACAATCACAGAATCCTAGTCACAGACTGGTTTGGGTTGGGAGGGACCTTAAATCCCATCTTGTCCATGGGCAGGGACACCTTCCACTATCCCAGGCTGCTCCAAGGGTTTCAGCCATCCAACCTGGCCTTGGACACTTCCAGGGATCCAGGGGCAGCCACAGCTGCTCTGGGCACCCTGTGCCAGGGCCTGCCCACCCTCCCAGGGGAGGATTTCTTCCCAATATCCCACCTAAACCTGGCCCATTTAATCTTAAGCCTATTCCAACAGGGCAGTGATTGCTCAGCTCCAGGTTTCCTACCCAATATGAGAATCTGAAATGATTTGCTGTGGTTCCCAGCTCTGCACACGATATCTCAGGCCCAATATTAAAGAGACAATCATTGTCCCCAAATCCTAGAAATACAGAAGATAAACATATATGTATAAATATTCCTGGATTGTCACATGAACAGGTAGTGGTCAAGGTGAGCCAGTTTAGAGATGTCCCAGTCCCTGTATAGTCCAAGAGAAATCTTTTAAGGTCTCTCTGGAGCTGTTACTGGTGTTGATGCATCACAGAAATAGTGATTCCATTGTGGGGACTCTCAAGGACCCACAATATCGATGGATATGGATTAGAAACAGGTACTTGTTACATCCAGTACTTAAATACTTAAATAGGTCAAAGCTCCCTTTTTCCTTACAAGTTTAGTGATATTCCCCAAGGAAGGAGAAGCATGGCCCACACCAAGGGCAGGATATCTCTGTGTCTCACCAAATGAGAAAATGAAGGAACCTATGGTTTATGGCTCTTGGAAGTATTCCCTATCTTCCCAAGTTAGCCATGACTGCACTAAAATAGCTGCAAAAGTCAGCTCTCAACTATGGTTTTAAACTGAAAACGAATTTACCTTCTATGGTGGCTTTCACTCTTTACTGTTAATTATCAGCCTTTATTATCCTTTTTTTCCCCTCCAATAGTATCTTCCCCCTCAGCCACACACAAGTCTTCCCACAGCCAGGTCTGGAAAGCCCTTCCAGTCAGGGCTGGCTCACTGGACCACTTATTATTTACAAGCTGCCAATGCCTCGTGGAGAGGTTACTAAAGGCCATCTGCCTAAAGAATTCCTGTTTATATTCCTCTTGCTTTATCCTTAGGAAAAACAGTTGCATACAGGCAGAGGTATTTAAAGCTTGACCCATCCTCCCTCGTCCTGCTGGGAGCTATAATCTGTCTGTGCTATCTCGATTGATATTTGTGTAGCTGATTATGTCGTCCAAACAAGGGATTAGGATCCTGATTTGGGGAGGGAACAGCACGAACAGAGGATGTCTGAAGGGACAAGCTTTTTTTTGTTCCCAGTCAGATTCCCTGAACAAAAGGGAGAGAGAAGAAATGCATCTTGTATAAAGGGCAATTGTTTCCCAATGGAACATTTAATGTTTTTCCATTAAGCATGAGCTGCTCTGGTTGTTATGGAATATTTTATGAACAGGTCCGCTAATGTGATGCCCAGCTCCGGCACTGTCTGCACCAGGAAAACAAAGCCAGCACAGGCTATCCTTTTGTGTTTTGATTTCCTCTTTTCACCCACACAGGGGATGAATCAGAATATTATCTTGGAGTTTTTATGGCTACTGGATGAATATTCCCATGTCTCTTGCCTAAGCAACAATTCCTCATACTAAACTTCTTCATGCAAATAAAGGCTGGGATGTGCCAGGCTTGGCTTCCTGGGCACTGACCCAAGGAATACACTTCAGTCCATGACACAACCTTTGTCACACAACTTTAAAGTCTTTGGAAGACCAGACAGATTCAGGGAAACCATTATGTGTCCCTATGGAGTAAGAAAAATAGGGAACATCTACAAAATCCCATGTGACATTTGTGTTGTTTCACAATACGGGAGGCAGAAGGCACCCCAGGAAGCAAGCAGCTTCTACAAAAACTGAAGGTGGCAGCTGGCAGCACAGACAAGCTGCAGAACATTTTGCTCCAAAATGATGGGAGGCAGAAGTTTTCATGTTCCAAAAAACCCCACGGATAAATTCATAGAAAGGAATTAAGACATGAAGGGCTACTGAATGCAGCCCTGTAGATCTGGTTCAGGAAGGCCCACCTGCCACAGGAGGTTTGGAATGGGACAATCACAGGTTACTGTAGGGCAGGAGAGACCTTTGGAGGCCACCTGGGCCAAGGACCCTCACTCCCTGCCCAAGACCAGGATGATTTCAACGTTGGATCAGATTGCTCAGGACTTTATCTGGTTTGAATTCTGAGCATCTCTGAGGAACAGCCCTCTCTCAGAAACCTTTGAGGTTTTCACTGCTCTCTTTAGGAAGAACTTGTCTTTTCCTACACTGATGCTCTTTATCATCTCCAGCTGGCCCATGTCCTGTGGAACTGTATCTCTCTTCATTTAACCAGCAGGCCATCCCAATGTTCCTAACTATGGGAATTTCTAAGGAATTCCACCATTGTAGTCATGGTGTTTCCTCCCAGAAAAGAGATCATATGGGCTGTGGTTAATTCAGACTTGTCTTATGCAATAATGCCAGAAGATTTCAGGCTGGACTCTTTTAATGTCTTGTATATACTGGCAAATTATGCCAAATACTTGCTACAGGAATCAGTGAAATGAGAGATTTTTGACTCTAAATCTGTTCAGTAAGTTCAGTGGTGCAAGTCTGCCTGACAAGCTGAAGTGGAATTCTTACTTACAAAGCATTTCTCTTGAGGTTCACATTACATGATTGCTGATACCAGAAGTATTAGAGAATAAAAACCGTGTTTTAGAAGTAATGATTTTTTGCCTTGAATGCTAATTAGTGCTACTGTAGATACTGTAGCTCCAAGCTAACAGCAGTCTGTCTCCAGCAGAATCCAATGCAAACTCAGAATTTCTCCCTAGAGTCAGCTGCTGGAATTGCTACCCCAGTGCTTGGGGCATTATCACAACCACCAAAGTATCAGCTATGACTACAAAACCTATTTTTTGTGCCTTTTCAATTTACCACTCTGGGTCAGAAGGGAGAGGAGCCAAGAGACCATTTCTCAGCTCTGCAAATGGACTAATTTGGGTCTATTTAAAAGCCTTCTCTGATTTTAGGAGGGACCAAACCCATTTCAGGTTTAACCTCACTGAAGATAAAGTACTTTTGGTCCAGAGTAGAGCTCCTAAAGGGGATTATGCCTCATTTCTCTGAGAACTCAGACTGGCACATTTCATGTGGCATTGTGCTGGTGACTGAATCTGTCCATGCACAACCTGAAGGGTTCACAGACTGGCACAATCTGCAGGACTGAAGTGCCCACTTGGCTTACAGTGTGAGAGGGAAGAAAACTTTGCAATGAGGGATATTTTTAAGTGTGAAAAAAAGCCTAACCGTTACTGAAAACTAATCAGACTGCCCTGCTGGGGCAGATAAGAAGGAAAATAAACAAAGCTCTTTGGTTAGATATATTTTAATTTCTTCAGAGTCCAAAACGACACAGCTGAAATGCAAGAAAATAATTTGAAAGCATGAAGAATTCAAGACCAGGCTGGATGAGGCTGGGAGCAGTCTGGTCTAGTAGAAAGTGTCCCTGCCCATGGCAGGGGGTTGGAATTGGATGGGCTTTAAGGTCCCTTCCAACCCAAACCATTCTCTAATCCCATGGTTCTAATGTTTGATCTCAGCTTTAGATGGCAACAGCCTGCTGAGAGAGGTTGGATTCCTTCTATTTTTTCTGGCATGAGGATCCCGTAATCTTTTGCTCAGGATGGAGGTGTTATTTAACAGGATCATGCCCTGCTGCTCTTATCAAGGACAAAAGCAGAACATGAGTAAGCAGCACAAGGCAAGAGAGACATTATCAATGGAATAAATTTGTATACAGTCTGCAGATATTTATTAGAATATCTACTTTCCACCAGGGAATTATAAAGTTCTTTTTTACAATACTGGGCTGCAACCAGAAATTTAAGGCTCACCATAACAAGCTTGAATAATTAATTTCTTGTAAGCATTGCTAACAGGATGTTTCTAGTCTCAGATACACTGCGTTACATCCCAGTTAGAAGGATGAACCATGAAAGTCATGGCAAGCTCTTGCCCAAATCCATTGCATTAGTCACTCCTGATACCTAAATTTATGTAATTGGAGTGGAACCAGTGATGCTGGTACTGTCAGCCTCCTTTGGCTTGATCTGCTCTTGTTTTCTTCCTGGTTTTTAATCAGCCAGTAGCACAATAATCTGAAAGAAGCCGCAGTTTTGTGATGCCTTCAGCTAGAAACGCTCTCCATGAGCTGTGTGTCCTCAGAGCTGAGCTGACAGCGTCTCTGCTTCTGAGAAACCACTTGCAACTCTGATCTTCCTGTGCTAATGCAACAGGCATGGTCCTGTAATTAAAAGGACATGCTGTCCCAAACCAAAAACAGTATGTTTGAGCTATTAGAAAACCGAGCAAGCCTTTTGCACAGGGGCTAAAAACATTGCAGCTGTGGGGGAAAAAAAAAATCACCCCAGAGTGTATGTTTGCCTGGAGATCTGAGATTCTGCCTTGTGCAGAATACCCAGCATCAGCATAATCCACATAAACACAGTTAAGTGGTTGAGCTCACCGCTGGAAGTATCAACTCTCCACCACATGATATTAACCCAGTGCCTGAAAATCTTATCAAATGAGCTGTGAATCCACTGCTACACCACTGTGTTTCCATTTTTCTTAGACTTTCCCATGTTCTTGGTTTCACAGGATTTGTCTAATACTCTTGTGTAGTGCTTCAGTCTCACAGAAATGCAAAAGAATAAATTCCTTTTCAGCCAGACCCAACCTTCCAGCTACAATCAATGCCAAGGAAATATAAATGTTTCTCTAGCAAATGGTTTCTGGTGAAGGGTCTTGGCTCAAACCAAGGCTCAAATCCTTGTTTTTTAAGAACAAATTCATTTCAGTCTAGAACAAATGCTTCCTTTGTCTTTGAGGAACAGCCACATGACAGAGAGGAACCAGTGGAGCAGTGACCAGTGCTAGCACTTGTGAAGATAATTTGGACAGCACAGTTGATCATCTTACTAAAAATACAGTAATAGGTTCAACGAAGTGCAGTGAAATGAAAGGCATCCACCCATTTAATGCAGGCATTAGGCTGCCCCCATGGCTACTGGGCCAGGGCTTCTGAGCATGTTTGATGAAGCCCATTTTATGGGGGAAAGCAATGCCTTAACACTGTATCTAATTAGCTGGGAAAGAGGAATGAAAAACTTTTGCCTGCCAAGGTGGGAGAGAAGACTGCAGGGAACAGTAAGAGACAGGCTGGCAAAGCACAGGCAGAGACTTGTTTGGCCTTGTGCTGCACCATATGCTCAGCCTCCCAGAATAACCAAAAATCAGCTGCTCCTCTTTAGCCAGCAGTGTTCCCTCAGGTGACATTTCACATATCACCTCAACCACCTCTCCTACAGGAAAAAAAGATGCTGTCATGTATCTGCAGATACCAGGCTCTGTACAGCAGCCTGGCATTGTGCAGCTTTATTAGAAATCTCAAGGGCTGGCTACGATAAATCAAGTACTTAAGTTATCACAAGATTCAATTTAGCAGTTACACGAGATGCAGCTGAAAAGATGTGAGGAGATATGATTGTTCTTTTACACTCCAAATAGCACAGTCAGGAATACAGGGGAAGTCTTTAGTGAATGTTCAGCACAGAAAAATACTAGTTCTGTTCCCAAGGCAAACCTGTTCCAGCTCCATAGGCTTGAAATTGGAATATGAAGCTAAGACTGAATTTTCAGAAGCATAATCATCCCAAATAGCAGAAAATTAGAAAACAACTTGTTTATACTGATTAGCAGAATGCAACAACAGACATCTTATAAAAATGAGCAGCCTTTTCAGCAACAGAAATAGTCATTAATTTGTTGCTGAGCTGGCCTGCATGCATCACTAACACATATGTGCCAGCTATATGTTTAACAGTTACTATGGAAGAGATATGAAAAGTTATGGCTTTCTTGCAGTCAAGTGAAAGCTTTACTCACTGAGGAGACACCACACTCATACTGAAGCTAATGTCCTTCAAATACATTTCAGTCAAAGTTAAAAGTTAAAGCCTCTTTTTTTATTATTTCATTGCAATTCCATCCCATCTGCCCTTAGCTTTACCAGCTTATTTACCTTCATTACTCTAAGGCCACAGAGGGTTCAAACTCTTTGGTTACATGAAAGTCATGGAACAGACTTGTCAGGTGCTGGCACAGAAAGTTTGCAGTCTGCACAGCCCCAGCAGGGCAGCAGGAGAAAGAGAAACATCCTGCCTGTGTCTCCCAGCCAGGACTGATGCCCAGCCCTGTGTCAGGTGAAGTCACTCCCTCTTGCACCAAGTTGCATCCCTCACTTTCCCAGTCCTCACATGTTCTTCTCTGGATGCTTTATTCTATATTAAATCATATTTTCTCCCTCACTTACTTCTCCTGCTTGTTGCTCCCTTAATTTTAACACACATAATTCCTGGATCTTCCCAGCTCACACTTAGGCCCTCTTGAAGGTTGCCCAGAGAAGCTGTGGCTCCCCTCATTCCTGCAAGTGTCCAAGGCCAGGTTGGATGGGGTTTGGAGCACCCTAGGGTAGTGGAAGGTGTCCCTGCCCATGGCAGAGGGTGGAATGAGATGGGGTTTAAGTCTCTCCCAACCCAAACCATTCATTAAGGCCTAAATTTTACTCTTCTCAAGGAAGATCTGTGTGCAGATAGCATGCTGCATCCTGGCACCACTTCCATGACTGGGTAGTCCTGAGGATCAGGGGAAGAGGGATGGCAAAGCCCACACCCTCCCTCCTCTAAGACACGCTTTGCAAAGCCAGCAGCATCCTCGCTTTGGAGGGAAATTTCCATCTCAGCCACAGTTTTGTTATTTTGCTTGGTGCCACGGCGTGTGTTTGTGATTGTACTGTAGCAGGAGCACAAGGGGAGGGGGAAACCTCAGCGTTGCCATGAGGAGCTGAAAGCAACATCCCACAAGCTCTCAGGATCATCTCCTATCCAGAAGGCAGCAGGAAGGAGTGGGCAGAGGAATTTCTTTGTGATGACGGATGACACTGAACAATTTGTTTCGGGGATGTTGTCTTTGCAACCAAGGCTGCACCTCCTGCAGCTTCCCAAGGCCAAAATGCTGGCACTCAGGAGTTATCAGAAAGCAGCAGTATTTATGATAATCAGTCATATTACATCAAAATATGGCACCTGGGTCCATCTGCTTTTTAAGCACCAATCACTAAGATCAAAGTGAGCAGATGCTTCTAGAATGCCAGTATTTCCATATGGAGATGGACAGTATATTCCTTTTAATTAAGCCTCAGGAGAAGAGCTGGTAAGCATCTCTAAGCACAGCTGAAGAGCAGCACTGCTATTTCGCTTCTAAAAATCATCATCCATCACGCTGCTGCTCCCTGTAAAAGCATTATGCTTAGCCATAGCTAAACTCATAAAATCCTTAATGGAATTAGCACAAAATGCCTTGTGCCTCTGAGAGAATTCCTTTTCCAGGCTGGTTTGCTTATTCTTTCATTCAAATTTCAACAACACATTTATATTATTGTGCTTTCTGTGTTTGAAGCTAGCATGCTCAGAAGTTTGTGAAGCTCAATGACAGCTTCAATGAAGCAGCGAGTAAACCTTATTATATAGAAATAAATTAGTGTTGCTTTTCCTGAAGTAATACCAGCCTGGGGGGAGTAGCTGCTGGTAACAGTTCACTCCCCTATTTACAGAGCTCTGAGAAGACATTGAAGGTACAACACACCTACTATGAGATGTATTCTTAGAAACCTCCTGCTGCCACCACAGCTACCACTCTGAAAACATTCCTTTTATGTACATGCAGCACATAACACTGACAGTCTGAGCCTGACCCGAAAACCTGCACACAAAGATGAATATTAAGGGGAGTTGGTGTGAAAAGCTAAATGAAAATATGGGCTGAGTAAACTGTTAAAATTCATTGAGCTTTGGCATAATGGCATTTCCCCATGTCAGCTCTAAACTCATCAGTCAAGGTGGGATAATGCAAATTTGGAAGAAGGGCTCTCCCGGTGTGAGGGTCTCATAACAAACATATGCCTGATGAGATAAAAATATTAAGTGACTTATCTCTGCCTCGAGCCTCTGATAGGATGGCTACAGAGCCCAGAGCAGTGTTATGGTACAGCCTTTTGAAAATGAGATGCAGCCATAAGAAACTAAGCAGTAATGGACCCAGGGAACTATGATGCACTTCCTCCATTTGGACCTTCATTACCAAAATTATGTGGTAGTTTCCACTATTTATCACAGACAAGAATCTCCCTGCTTGTGTCAGGGGCTCATTTCAGCTTTCTTCTTCCTCATGTTCTATCCTTTTAGTGACTGGATTTCTCAGAAAGGAGATTGCATTTTTTCTGGTGGTGTTACAAATCCATGCTGGCTGTATTTGTTGGGAAAGCACAGGGCAGCTTCTCCGCTGCTCATGGAAGTGAAAGCCCCTCTGAGAATAGAGGTTAAATCCTCATGACAACCATATGGTTGTGGGAAATGACTTAGAAGTATCTGAAGAGCAGGGAAGAGATTTCACAGGCAGGGCTGTCAGCTGTGACCATCCCATTCAGAGAGGAGTCGCTGATTCCCAGACAATTAAAAAGACAGAACTCAAGATTTCAGGGGAAAATGGACCAAAACGGCAGAATTTTGTGCTTCAATTCCTCATTCCACCAAGACTCGGTCCATTTAATTCAAAAGCTGTCTTCTTACTGTGTTTAAGTGGTTGACTGACTGCTAAGAATGGGTGTTCTGGAGCACAGCTAGCCTGAAGCTGGCAGCCCATTCCCAACAGGGTTTGTTGGAAGTGGGTATTGCCAACATCCAGAATAAAAACACAACTGCAGTTGGAAAGACGGGCTCATCAATGCGGATAGCAGATGTGCTCTTGAAACAGGATCGTTTCTCAGAAAGTTTAGAGTGTTTGAATATATGAGTAGTTTTACTTTCTAACCTGTCTTGAAAAGGGAAAGAAACTAGTTCTGGTTAGGACAACCAGGTTTAAGTTACACTAACCACCACCACAGCATTTCCATACAGTAGATCAGACTCCCTGCTCACACCCCTCCAGTACATTTACAAAAGATAATGCTGTTTCCCAACTCCCAAGAACAAACATTCCTTCACTTAAAGGAATAAATTCCTGGCTTCCATTGAAGCCAGGGCAGACTCCTATTTGGGATATTATTCCCTATGCATTGATTATCTAGAAATTAATTTCTGGGGTCCCCCCAACCAAAAAGTGTCTTCTGATGAAAAAAACACTAGGGAACACAACAGCACTCAAAACTCAAGCTAAAATCCAAACTTGGAAGCAAATGGAAACAAGGAACAGGGTCAGAGGCTGAAGGAAAAGGGTTTTTCCTTGTGTAAGGACAGTGGAGTGGTTTTGCTTGAATAGTAAAAACAAATTCGAAGTACAGCATGAAAGCCCATCAGCTAATTACTCCCAGCTCCCAGTATCCCATCCTGTCGTCCAATCTGATGCCTTAACAAACCATAAGTGGTGCTCTCTCTCAAACTAAACCTGGGTGCTGTTTGTCTGAGCCTGACATTTCTGCCACAAAATGTGTAGAAGTTGTGCTTTACTGCATCCTTACATTGCTGAGCCACACAGGGGGACAATCTTCTGGTTAGAAGTTTAGAAATCTAATTAGAAATCTAATATTTAAGATGCAGGTGTGCAGCATGCCCAGGTTTTCTTCATGAATTCTGCAAAGGGCACAGGCACAGAATAGCCAGGGACACACGGGAGCATCCCTGCCCATGGCAGGGGGTAGGAACAAGATGATCTTTAAGGTCCTTTCACACCCAAAGCATTCTCTGATGATTCCACGACCTTTCCTGCATCATCAGCAAGCCATGAAGCAGTTTCAGCTGTGGCACACCGAGGTTGGGAACAACAAACCCCTGGCAGAGGACATTTAAATTTTGCTTTGTGGACTCAGTGGGGGTAACAACCCCGGCTACATTAAAGGAATGTCATAGCCAGGTTTCCATCGGCTGCCCTGCAGGCCATGCCCCACATTAGGGATCAGGATGCAGATCCATTGTGCTCCCTCAGTGTGGCAGATGGCTTCTTATGAAGGGCTGGGCAGCAAGTTCTCTGTGAGAGCCATCATTACAGACCATTATCAGCTTTCCTTGCCTCTTTGTGAACAGCTTTTTGAGATTCTGCTTCATAGCAAGTGTTAAATCACACACTATGAATTTCCATAGGTCTGATGTGAGCAACTGCTCTGAGCCACAATCTTGTTATCCATCATATGTCTGCAGTGCCATTGCCTCCTGCTCCATCATATTGTGCCAAATGCCGGTGCTTAGTCCAAACACAACTCCTTTCAGGCAGAACAGTGTGAATTACACTGGGTTTCTGTCCTGGAAAGGCTTTCCCCAGCAGCCACCTTTTGAATTTCAAACACTACGACTCTAGTCAGGGCTTGGTGGAGTCTGTCAGAAGCAGAAACTGAGCCCTGAGCAAGACTGCAACAGACACACGGCACAGAGAAACATATTGGGGAATCTGGTGTTTGCTCTCACACCTAAAAAACACTTCTTCATGCACCAGATTGGTGAAGATTGACATCGACAGCAGAATGGGGAGGGGGAGAAGGGTGAGACACACAGCTATGAGGGTATTCCCATTTCTCCACACTCTCATTTCCAATGTAGGATGAGCACTGAGTAAAGCTGAGAAAACAGGAATTTTTCTGAGCTCTCCTTCTGTTTTGCTTCCAAGGCCAAGAACTCATCTACCAGTACAAGGACATCTGGGCTTACAGCTGGCATTCAAACTAGTCTGTTTAAATGTTTCATTGCTCCAATACTATTCTCACAACCTCAGCTACCTTTATATTTTTATATTTTGTTCCTCAACTCAGAAGCACAGCAAACTCACTATCATCATGGACAGGGTACTTTTTACTTTTTTTCAAGGGATTGGAAAACCTCCAAGTCTGTTGGCTATACGATCAATAACTACCAGACAATCTGGGCAGATTGCACTCAAGATAGACGATGAAATGTTAAAATATCGTGCAGTCAGGGTCTTGAGAAATGAACCTGGCATTTGTCTAGCTGTCTAGACAGCTAGGACAAAAAGAAAAAAAAAAGGCAAAGATTATCCCTTCGCATACGGTAAATCCTCTGTCTCCTTCTTTTGCATTTAGCAGTTCAATGCAAGCTGATAATGGCCAAGGTGCTGGATAAATTGTACTTTATTACTGCCTTCTTTCTCACTTTGGGGGTTCAGCTTTCATAGCTGTGAGCATAATGAGGCCTCTAACACCACTGGAGTGCAGTTAAGGCTGCTGAGAGGCTGCACTAAGAGCTCAGAGGCTCAATCCGGGCTGCATATCCGAGACAGTGCGGTGACAGGGACATGCAACTGTATCTATCAATTACTGATTAGGTTTCTGCTCCCTTGATGTCATGCTCATTTAGAAATCACAGCCTCAGCTGGAACATGGAGGACTTATATCCTCATCCAAGGTAGAGCTGACTCGATTAATTCCCAGGCAAACTTGTGCAAACATTTTACATTTTATATTCCCATTTCTCTCTTGCAAGGCTTGGTTGTCACATCATCACACTTTTTGTCAGAGCAATGGGTGGCTGATTGCCTGTAAGAACATCATTGCGTTCATTCACCCAGCCTGGATGATAATTATTTAGCTGTCCCAGTCAAAAGAACAAGATAATTAGGAACCAGAGGCCCGGTTCTAAAAGTCCTGGGAAAAAAAAGTGCATTTCTCAAAGGACAGCACCTAATTAAACTCCTGTGGAGATCTTCATGTAGAGCGTACTGTTTCCTCAGGGACCTGTTTTTAGAAGCAGGTTATGAAGCTGAGGCACCTGTCAGTGAGGCAGGAAGAGCTAAGTGCTGCTTCTTCTCAGGGTTTGCTGTTACCGGGGCAGCACCAGACCCGTGCAGAACCTTCTTCAAGCCGGGCAGTCTTGGGAAATGATGTGTGGGGGTTGCTTCAGCACCAAATGGCATTTTCCATCTTCAGGGCAGCGTTACTTAGATTAGGAGCAAGCTAGGGGAGAACCTTCTAGAAGCAGCTCCATGACCTGGATGGCAGGATCCAGGCTGGTGCCCTCTGAAGCTGCAGTGGTCCATGCTAAGGAATGCAGTCAGCTCCCGGTCTTGTGCCAGGATGGGGGAATCCTGGCTCCAATACTGACACTAAATCACACTTGGAGAGCCCTGGTAAAGGGGTGGCAGCTTTACAGAACTGGGTATCAGTTTGGAAAAGGCACCTGTGGAGGATTCAAGTACCACAAAGCATTAACATCTCTGGAGGGATTTGACAGAAGCACAGATTTTTCTCTGCAAGTCCCAGGCCATCCAGCAAAAGGAAAGGATGAGTCATACTGACCTCCTACCCAGCATATTAAATATGTTCAGCCAGAGACTGAAAGCTCATTTCTTTTATCCATTCACCCCTCCAGCTGACAAGGTCAGTCAAATGTCACTGTATGCTTCATCAGACAGAATTAGTTTAGCAGAGTGCTGGAGTCCAAGTGTATACTTTCTATACAGTGCATGCTTCTCTCTCTGGATGTGGTTCGAGTTCTGTTTCCAGCAAATTAATACATCCTCCTAATCAGTGATGGCAAGCTGCATGTTGGGAAGTTTTAAACAGGCATGGCTGTCTGTTCCCTTGACCAACCCAAGTTAATCAGCAGCCAGCTTAACACTGTGACTGAGAAGCTGTCACTGTGTTATAACCCCTTAGAAGTGCTCAGAAAGATTTCACTGCAGCACGAACCACCCGGCCAGATCACAGGAAAGGTGACTTCAGTGTGACAGCCCAGTTTGGTATGTCCAAAAGAAGTTGTCTAGCTAAGGACATAGAAAAACTCACACCATGACACCCCCAGGCACAACCAGCATCAGCTTAGATACAGTTTTTGGTATTTAGTAACTTAAGAAATCTCTGCTTAAAACAACAACAAAAATAGAAGCAGGTCTCCAGCTTTGCTTTTCCTTTTGAGCTCTTCCCATTCCTGCCATTAGGTGGACATGCAATATTCAAATACACTTGGACTACTGACTGATGAAAACTAGCATAATATTCCGTTCAATTCCCTTTCCATGTTCGGTCGTCACAGAACTCATGTTTGCACAGAACTACCCCACAGCTCATTTCAGAATGGTAAATTGTCTGAAGAGAGCTCATTACAGGTGAAAATTAAGAGCTGGTAAACAAAGGAGGTGACCACATTGACAGATTGATCATGAATAGTTTAGGTTTGTATTTCCTCAGCCTAGTGCCCACATGAACCAACTGCACCTTGTCATTTCTAACAAAAAAAATAACAGAGTTTCTTCAGTTGCTTTGCAGAAAACATGCAACTGGGCTGCAGCAGTGAGGCTGCCAGTGCTAAGCAGATGAAATGTGACACCTGGTTAAAACCAAAAAGAGCCTTCACTGACTAAGTTTAGGTGTGTTTACAGAAAACTTTCTCCAGCAAAGTTTTGGCAGTCTCCAGATTGATTTCTTTCAGGCTTGAAATTGTGTGCTCCCAATAGATTTTCTTGCAAGAAAAGCTACCCATAAAAAAGCACCTAAGAATGTGAAACTCTTAAGTAGCTTCTTCAGTTATTTTATTTCCCTTTTTTATCTTTGCAAGGATATTGTACAACCTGCAAGCAGTTTGCATGAAATGAGAAACTATTTGTCCCAGAGCAACAGCTCATGAAATACTGGGATGTTTTCCTTCTTTCAGCTGACAGAGTTGAAGTCTAAAGTCTAGTTCACAGAGAAAACCATTTGCTTGTAAGAGTTCATCATTAGCTTAATTACACCTGATCCAGTCAAATTTTAACACATTTTTATGGTTTATTCTGAGCAGAGAAATGGTGAATTTCTTCAGGACTCTTCAGAAGGCAGCCTGATGATAGACATGGGGACTGGTCATATCCATTGCCACTAAAAATTCTGGGCTTCTTACTTCAAACAGCAGGTTAAAATGATGGAAAGGGGCTGGCAGGATACAAAGCTGCTCTTCCATCATGTCCATGATGCCAGGTTATAGCAATTGTTCAGATGATTAATAAAGCCTGAGATCTGTGACAAACTCATAATTCTGTTACATCTTATTGCATCATGGAAACAGGACTAAAAGTGGACCATTACTTTATGCCAACATCAGTCATAAACCCTCACAATAACTCTGTTAACCTCAGATGCCAAGTGACTTTTTCTTGGAGAATTAAGCTCTTTGGGGTAAAAAGTTCTGTTCAACTACATGCATAGTGAATTATTTCCCACCTTGCACCTTCTTTTATGCTAAATTTCTTGCAGAGCACACTTTTGCCATTGCTGGGATGGTTTTTTTTGTAGCAATGCCCTGTTTCTGTCACTGTTCCACAGGTGCTTTGGGGCAGCTCAGGGAAGCTTAGAGCAGTTTTAACAGGTTTAGCACAGTTCAGCAACAAGACAGACGTCACTGTCGGACACGAAATGATTCACACGGACACAGCTTGAAGTGTGGTGAAATAAGAAGAAAAGTTTATATGTTCTTTCAGTATTTATAGGTTTTTGACAATGACCAGGGATTGGATAGTCAGGTTAACACCTTCCCAACCACACTGTCTGTGGGAGATGTCCATCAAAAGGCATATCTTCAATGGAATGTATAAATACCTATATTTATAGTTACTTTCCTGGGAAAGTGGCTAGAAATTATGAAAACAATATGGAAAGGTCTGATTCTCAGGGCGACAGACAGATGCACTTCTGATAGACATCTCAAATTTGGCTTTCTTTATATTTTGGAACACTTTACAGTGTTTTCCCTTTTTACACAGAAAGAACCCTGGTGTCACCCAGCTGTGCAGCAAAAGAAGACAACTCCTCTTCCAACAGCAAATGCTTGCCCAGTGGTCTGTGCCAGTGGCCACAACAGGCCAGGCTCCTTTCCCAGTGCATTTGTGTGCCAGGTGATCTGTGAGGTGGGCAGTGGAGGATCATAACCATTGGAATGCTGCAAGTTCATGTGTCCCATGGTTTGTCCTTACAAGCCCCAAACTGACCAATTTATGGAATAGCTTTCATGTCTGTTTTGCTCTGAACACTTCCCAGAAGTATCTGAAACCCCTTTGAAAGGTTTCTATGTCGACTGTTTAGAGGAACCAACAACTTTACTACGTGTTAGTTTGTTACTGCAATACGGGAAGCTCCAAGTCACTGTAAGAATGCTCACTCTTCCCATAGTGAATGAATTGACTGTTTCTGAGGGAAATTTTTCTGGGAAGTGACTCTTCACTTCCCTGTATTTCTTTGCAGTGCTGTAATGCTTTTTTGGGTATGGAGTGTCTTCAATTACTCAGTCCTTCCCAGCTGTTTCCCCATTTTCACTTAGAGGCTCACTTCCTCTTGGCACTGTTTTCACAAAGTTTAAGATGCAGAGTTACCACATGATGCTTTCTGCTTCAGAAGAATCTAAAAAAGAACAGGCTGCCATGAGAACTGTAACATTCAAGGGACCCCAGGCACAATCCTAGAGAAAAGATTGGATCCTTCCCTCTGCTTGGAACAGCCCATTTACTCCCACCTTGCAGAACTCAAGGCAACTGTAACCTACTGAGGCCACTGATCCTTAAGTGCACCCAGCCCAGGCAGAACTTGGACTCCTGTCCCCCAAAGGTGGGGTCTGGGGCCATGAAATAATTTTTTTTCCATCCATGCAAGTTATTCAGAATGGCATCAGAAAACCAAGTTTACAGGCAGGACTGGTACATCCTTGGAGTATGTTCTTAACTGAACTCACAAGTCTATTTGGATGTGAGAGCCATGAAGGAAAGCAATGGAATGCAATTTAGCTTGGCATTCAGAACCAGCATCCTGAAGCCCCTTTGATTGAGGTTTCACCTCTGTTAATTCCAAGTGACCACAGCCTGCACCCACAGGATTTATACCATTCCTAAAAAACAGTAACATTTATATCTTCTAGGGATACATGATACTTCTAACCAAAGTATTAGCTTCCAATTAAACCTGTTTCCCTCAAAGAACAAAACATGAAGATGACATTAGCTTTTGAGACTTCTGCCAAGTATTTCATGTTAGATAAATATTCGCCATCCAGATTTCATGTTTTGCAAGGCAACAGCAGTTCCAAGCCTGTTTTGCATGCATAGCTCCAGCAGATGTGCACATGTGTTTGTCAGCTGTACTAGGAATGATATTTCTATCCTGTTTTCCAGGCTGAGACACAGAACCACTGCTGCAATAGTTTATCTCAGCTTTCAGAGTACTCTACCCCAGGTTCCATATTATCTTAACACTACAGGACTCCCAAAATTAGCCAGGGACTATTTAAAAGTCTGCTACACCTTTTTAAAATCAAGTAGTGAAGAGATAAAACACAAATAAGCATTTACAGTTCTCAAGACAGTACACCTGCAGTGCTGCTACTGGAGACTGCAGCAGAATTTTTTCCAGCAGCTTTATTAAATTTTATGATGGTTGATTTGACTTTAAACGTTTCTGGTGCAACCAGGACTCTTCCGTCTTGTCTGGAGCAGTGAGGAGTCTGCAGTGGTAGCTTTAAATACTTCCCACACTGGTCATCAAAATTCAGCTGAGGGCCCACGGATAACGAGGCAGTCGAACTTGCAACAGCTTGGCTGATTGAACAGGAGCGAGTAAGAATCCATGCCATACTTTCATCTTACTCCATCCAGCTTACTCTTGGGAAAACTAGTGCCAAACTCCCCTGGTTTTTGACCCCGAGACCTGGGTCAATAGCAGACTCTTGCATTCTGTATTGAACTGAGGCCAAAGGGCAGGGACATGCCTCCATCCCAGTTCCCTGCCTGCAAAACTCAGCTCCATCATGCCTGTACTTTCCTCAAGTCGCTTGAGTTCAAGGAGACCTAAGTCTACATTTTATCTTGCATTTCAAAGTAGTGACACAAGCTGAAACTGTAGACAAAGCTGAGGCTAAGCTTTGAGGCGTTTCAGCTTTGAAAGCAAAGCATTCCGCACTGCAGATCTGAGATGCTTCCGCTGCCTCAGGAACACTTTCAGGGACACTGGAGCTGTCCTAAAAGTAAGAACTTTGCTTTCTTTGAAGAGTGTTGCAACTCAGCCTTTAAACACTTTAAATGAAGTGTTCTGCTTAAAATACCCAAGGCCTCTTTTGAAAGCTACTGAACCACGCTTGACCTCTCTTTTTAACACTGTCCACCTTCAGATGTGGGCCAAGGGACCAGCTTGTCCCGCTCCAGGTGTCAGGAAAGCTGTAACAAATAACTCAAGGGCAGCAGAAGGGATGTAAGCGCCTCTACAAAGCAGAGGAAATGTTTTTCCACCAGACAAAATACATCTGAGCCCATACATCTGAGTCCTGGCACCGATCTGCAGCTGATTATTTTGGGGGGAAAAAAAAAAAATCTGTATTAATCTTTGGTAACAGAAGGCTCCAAAATCTCATCCTCCAGCTTGCTTCAATGGTTGCACATGAGCTAATGAGCCTCAAGAATACTGCTGAGGGGCTAGGACTGGATGTAAAAAGAAATTAAGTGATGAGTATTGAAGAGGGGGATATAAATTATGCAGGGAAGGATTCACTGTAACTTCCAGTCACTTGCATCCATGTGAAGAAGAGCTCTTCACCCAAAGATTTACACAAAGGATTTCTGGCCTTTGCTGGAAATTATGTGGATTGAATTGGTCTGCAGTGATATCCAATGTATACCTCAGGCTGAGCACCTTGAGTAGGAGCAGCCTACCCTCCCCAAACCTCTGCATTTCAGAAAACCCTTCCCCACTGGCCAGGGCAGGTACCCAGCAGCTCCCAGGCTGAGCTCTGTACCAGCTCCTGGCCTTAGCTCCACATTTCTCAGTGAGCTGGAAGCAAGTGCAGCTGACACAGTTCAGGGCCGGGAAATCCCAAAGGAACCATCACAGGAACTGCAATGCCAAAACGAGGTTCCTTTACAATTCACACAAGTCAGTAGCTAAGCACATGAATACTGGCTCAAACCTCTTTTTTTGTTTTTGTTTTTAAATAAGGCAGTGACATCAATAGGTTTTACAGCAGTCTCCTGCTCTCTCTGCTGAAGAAGTGTGATTTAGGTACCCTTAGTTCAACCAAAAGTTGTCTCTTGGTCAGGCAGTTAGTGCTAAAAATTCTCCCTGTCTCTAATAATTGCTGAACGGTCTCCAGAAGTCTCATGGCGTTCAAATTATTATTGGGCATCAAGTTTCAACTCATTATACTTGTTCTCAAATTCTTCTTTTTGTTGCAAGTGGATGGAAAGTTACACTGGAATGAAAAATCACACCCAGCTTAATAAAAACAATTCCAAGTTTCATTTTACGCTGTGATAACGGGTCTGCAATGGGTACACAGGGAAGAGGTTTTCCAGCTCAGTCTGTACTTGGAAGCAAGAAATTGATGAGCAGGGTCCCATGGTGCTCTCGTGCTATGAAATATAAGTCTGGGCACTATAAGAAGATTGTTCAAAGCTTAGAATCCCAGAGAACATGTTTTTTTATGTTAATGTTATGATACATAGCTGGTGCAGGGCTTTTGAACTGCAATTAATTACTGCAGAGGGAATAGCTGGGCTTTAGCAGCTGGGAACATTTCCAGGACTCCACCATTAAGCCCAGTTTATGAACAGAACTAGGTCAGACAAACCTGGTCAAACCATAAGCAAAATGGGATGGTGGAAGTGTGCCAGGAGCCCTTCCTTGTCTCCAGACAAAGAGCCCATGGGGTTTTATTACATTTTTATGAGGAAGCTGCAGCTACAGGAAGGGGGCATACAAGGTGATGCATACAAGCCGTGAGTAGGAGAGCCTTTCCAGGGAATTCTTGCCGGGATCTGTGCACAGCCCGCACTGCAGCGCAGCCCTGCCTCTGCCACGCTCCTTGAGCTGTGTGAGTGTGTGAGCTGTTATCAGCGAGCTGTTAAGCAGCTCAAAGAACTGACACAGACACAGCAAATCCCCCCAGTTTCTATGGTGACCGTATCCTGGATGCCAGCCCTTTGGAGACCCCCTTCTGACACCACAGTGCTCAGGAATACTGTCCACTGGGGCGAGAGGCTGGCTGGGCTGCAAGTCATCCCTGGGGGGAGCGCCTGATGTGGGAAGGCTGAAAGGCTGGGCTTACTGCACCAGATAAATCTCACTGATTTTGAAGTTAAAAGTTCCAAGGAAAGACAAATTCAGGTGATGCCAGTGTCAAATACACACCCAAATAAACACATTCAGTAGAAAACCCTGTAAAATTCAGTAGTAAGAAGCAGCAGGGCTGTGCTCCAAGTGTTGCTTGCAGGGACCCCATAACCATTCTGCATAGGCACTGAAGTGAACAATTCTACACAGCCACCATCTTTCCCACAGAATTTGGTGTTGGTGACAGCTCTCTTCTTGGACAGGCTGCCTGTTGCATAGCTCCAGCCTATTATTCTCCTCCCCATGGCCAGCAGGACCAGGGCAGGGCCCATCCCCTGGGCTGGCACTGCTCAGGACCCTTGAAGGCTGAGGCCAGTTCTGGGTCACAGCCAATGGGACACTGAGGGGCTGAAGAATATCCAGGAAAGAGTCTGGAGCATCAGGAGGGGCTGAGGGAGCTGGGAAAGGGGCTGGAGAAAAGGAGGCTCAGGGGGCCCTTGTGGCTCTGCACAACTCCCTGCCAGGAGGGGACAGCGAGGGGGGTCAGGCTCTGCTCCCAGGGAACAGGGACAGGAGGAGAGGGAATGGCCTCAGGCTGGGCCAGGGGAGGCTCAGGTTGGACACCAAGAGGAATTTCTCCATGGAAAGGGGGGTCAGGTATTGAAGGGGCTGCCCAGGCAGGTAGTGGAGTCCCTGTCACTGGAGGTGTTCAAGGATTGCCTGGATGTGGCACTCAGTGTGCTGGGCTGGGGACAGTCAAAGGTTGGACCTGGTGATCTTGGAGGTCTTTTCCAATTGAAATGATTCTGGGATTCTAAGAAGCTACAGTCTGCTGCTGGCTGTTTTTGTGATGTCTGCTCTTGTGCAGAAGTCTCAAGGGCAAAAAGAACTGGATTTCTCATCTGAAATGTAGGGAAATACCATGACCAGCCCCGACTACCATCCTCAGCTTTGTTTTCATGCTCTTTTTGCATCTCTTCACTGATCAGTAATGGCTCACACTCCTCTTAACACCTAAGAAAATGTTTTGTTTTCTTACCAGATGAATGATTTCAAGTTTCTATTTAAGCTGTGCAATCTGTCACCAGAAATCTGCATTTCAGGGAGTGCTGGATTAGCCAGTTGGCCAATGTCATGCTCTTAAAATAAGTCATATGGGACCTTCACCAGCAAGGGTTTTGCCAGACCTACTTGTTTTGAGTTTACTGTATCAATTTATTATCCTGTTTCTTCATTCCTTACTGCTGGATGTCCCAGCATTATGCACAGAACATGCTATTAAACATTAAGGCAACTGTTCTAAAAGTTGAGCTTGAACTAATCTAGAGTGACCTCTCCCATGGTTTTCCTGCATTAAATCAATAGCCTGTGTATGAAAGTTCCAAGGCAACAACTGAGCCTACAATATTCCATAACTTTTCAAGCCCTGTCAGCATGCCACAGCTGAAGTGAGACCTAAGCTTAACATGGAATTATGTGGCGAATCAAATATTGATTCTCCATCAAGGAAGTGACAACAGCAACAAGCTTAGAGACACTTTCAGTGTAATCATATTTAGCCATGATAAGAGCTCAGTAAAGTGCTGAGTGTCTTGGAGCTGGCATATGAAGCTGTCACTGGATTTGCTCTGCTATAAAATTCAGGATGTTAGCTGAGGCCTGACTCAGGGGTACCAATTGAACAATTATTTTTTTTATTGTGTATGAGTTGGGTTTTTGCTGCAATGAAGCTGTCTAAGCCTTGGTTAGCTCAGGTAGAGGTTAGGACCTAAAACCTGCTTTGTGTGAAGAAGCCATTTATTTTCACTGAAAACACCTTAAATATAGAGCACACACCATCATCAGCCTGATCAAAGCTGCAGCACAGCTCCAGATCTGAACAATGACTTTGGTTTAACAGAAGTAGCAATTGTACAAATCTGTAAATGTTGTAAATGGCTTTACAGTGAAAGTTCGATCAACAAGGAGCCAAAACTTGGGCAGTTTAAAAGATGGTTCATTTTAACATTTCAGAAAGTATCAGGTTAGTGGAAATCCAAGGCCCTGGGGCTAGAATTGAGAAGTGACTCTCAGATTCCTTTCCCCATATGGTGAACACACACAATTATTGCTAGTTCCCTGTTCTGCAGCTCCGTGCTGGTATGTGGCTCACTTCTGATTAGCAGGATAAATTGACCTTGCAGCAGGGATTTGATCTGTGTTCCCACCTCCAGAAAAGCAGGTTGCTTTTGCCATCCCACCTTTTTTTCAGGCAGATTGGGTACAGAACAGCATTTTCCCAGCTCTGACAGAAGCACTGGGGAAGAATGAGCTACAGCTCCGACAGCCGCTTGTTGTTGCTACTCCATAATTAGTATTGTTTGAACTAGTTGGCATTTCTCCTGGAACAGATTTCACACTCCCTGAATGAGGTTAATTCATTAGTTACATTTGTTTCAAAGCCTCTTGAGCAATCTAATCACTCTGTAATAGTAACTGACTGACCCAAATATTACCCAGTAAAATAACAGAATTTCATCCCAATTTGTTAGGAGAACAAGCTTAACCTATTTCAGTTTTTATATTCACTGAAAAGTATGGTGAAGATAATTCAGGAAAACTTGATGTTTCCATATCTGTTTTGCATATGGGTTTGATTTCTTTATAGCCTTTATAGTCTTTATAGCAATATGAGTATTAGTAGGCACAAAGATGCATCTTTAACATCTCCTGCATCTTCTGTGTTTTTCCAGACACTCCCTGCCTATTAAACAAAAACTGCTCACACCAACAGCAATCCCAGGAACAGCCAGGCTTTAAGATTGTTAACAGACACAGAAACAGTCCCAGTCAAGCGAAATGCTGCTTACAACCATCAGCTAATGTTTCTCTTAGAACTTCTCCTGGATGGTGCAGGAGTCCTTATGTTCTCGGTTTTTTCAGTTAATCCCTTTCCTGTTAGGTCTACAAACAAGTCCCTGTGTCAAGCTGTCTGTGATGTTTAATTTATGTTAAATTCAGGCACGGATCAGAATAGGATGCTTTAACACTTTTCAAACTTTTTCCCCCTCCAATCAACATTTCAGCTACTGAATTAGTAACTAAAAGCTAGTGCTGCCTAATTCCCATTTCAGCAGCCAGGAAAGCTCCTCCACATCCCAACAAAGCATTAGGGGAAGGTACAGGCAGGGTTTAAATGAAATTCCATGAGAGTTTTCCATTTCCAAGACCTGTGCTTAAACATCACCTTAATGTCTCGTGAACCCTGCCTGCGACATCTCTGTGGAACTTTTGTGTAGTCATATTTCCATTAAAGTGTACATGGCAGGCTCAGTTCCAAAAGCAAAATGTCATTGTCCCTATGCCTTGAGTCCAAGTGCATCAATTGTGACTCCCCAAAATTCTTTCCTACACTTTCTGTAGTGTTTGGTGGACAGAGTGGGAATAGCACAAAGTGGGTAAGCCCTGTCATGTGACAGGAGATAGAACTGTTTGAGATGGTGATTCAGTGCTCCTTTCCAGTTACTGATACCTCCAGAAATAAGGCACCAAGAGCAGGAGGAAACCATCCAGACTGGCTTTCTGTAGGCAGGGCAGTGAGTGGATTTGCCAGATGGGGAGGAGGAGGAAGCCAGCACAGATGGAACTTTGTTAGAGACCTAAGCACAGAACCAGCTGCGTGGGAGAGCGGGGGGAAGCTTCACCCCTGGCAAGCTTTCACCCTCAGAAAGGAAAACCAGTGCCAGAAGGGTAGCCCACACTGGGACCACTCTGTCTGCTTTACTTACAGCCCATCAGCCTCTCCATGCCTGTAAAATTGTCTGATCCCCAGATGAGCACGTTCATCTTGCCTTTGACAAAACCAGACCCCAAAAAAACTGTGAAGTGCCCATGTTACCCCTGCCCCCAGACCAAAGAAAAACAAACCTAAATACCTTACTGCTCACCGCAGAGCTGCCCAAGTCATTCTCTGCCAGCTCACATTAAAGGCTGGTGGAACACTGTGGATGCCAGACCCTCCAGAACAGAGTTTGAGAGCAAAGAGAGGAATCCAGCATCTCTCTGTGCACCACTAGCAGCATTTCAGGCCAATCTCAGCTGCAAGCACAAGCAAAATACCACTTATTGTTAAGGTCTTCTTAAAGGAGAGATCTGTGTAAGCTGAAACAGTAGCTTATATTTTGTTGTGATTTTACAAAGCTTACACAAAATTTATTCTGTAGTAAAAAAATCAGGGTAGCAAAGGCTTCACGGGAGGACTACAGATGAAAATATTACATTACATTACATTATTTTACAGGCTTTACATTAACATAGGGTTTTAACGCTTCAATTATTTGTGTGCAGTAGTTGCATTAATTTACAGCTACATTTACTCTGGGAGTTGTTTTCCATGAATTTTAGAGCTGGAAGAACACAAAGCATATGGCAGCAGTGGAAACAACCAGCCCCACACACAGCAGAGGCTGTTGCCTGACTCTTGGCTCTGCTGCTTGTTTTGGCATTTTCTGAAACACAAGTAATGTGAGGTAGTGCCTCTGCTCCAGATCAGGATAGAGGGAGGAAAAGGGAGAATTATTGCTTTCATCCAGATTTCTACATGCATTTAACTTATTCAAACAGTTTAAGGTAAATGAAAGCAAAATTCCTCTTACATTTAACAAATTTTTATCAGCATCATTAATGTCCTGCGTGTCACTCTCTAGTAGAAAGAGGGACTGTATTCTTCCTGCCTTTTAATTTTTTTTTTCTTTATGCACTCAAGAATTTCCTCCTAGGATTAGAAAATAAAAAAGAGAAAGCTCATAAAAATGATACCAATTCCTGCTGAGAAAGAAGAGAGAAGATGATACAGGTATCTATGACCATATCCTCCTAAACTGTTCAAACGAGCAGAAGACAATTCCTGCAGCAGACAACCAGTGCTGAGGAAGCTTCAGTCCCAGCAGCATTCAAAACCTCAATCTCATATCACAGCTTGAATTGTCACCTCTATAGTTTTTATGTTTTTTTTAGTGTCATCACATCAAGAGTGGTTTGAGTTGGAAGGGACTTAAAGCTCACCTCATTTCATCCCTAGGCCAGAGCTCTACACCCAAATAAAGACATTTTGGGGGGAAAAGTATCAAAATTACTCTGTTTCTGTGGTATATATCAGTAGAATGGATGGATAGAGTTTTCCTGAGGCTATTCTATACCATGTCGTCCTTATGCTGTTTCCTATATCAAAGTTTGCTCCATGTTTCACAGCTTTGGAGCTTAAAGCCATAGAATATTGATCCTAAAAATGGATTAATTGAGGTCAGTGGCTGACAGCGCACAGCTGGCTTACAACCGATATTGTAAATAACCCCGTTTATGCAATGCCAACAGTGCTTCATTACTCCACGAGATAAGTATTTCTGACATGTCATATAATTATGGGATGGTTTCAGCTGGAAGGAACCTTAAGGATCATCCAATTCCACCCCCTGCCATGGCAGGGACACCTTCCACTATCCCAGGTTGCTCCAAGACCTGTCCAACCTGGCCTGGAACACTTCCAGGGATGGGGCTGCCATTCCAGGAGTGAATGGCGCACTTTGGGCACAAATCCACTTTCATCACCCTCAGGGCTCCAGCCGCGGAGGGCCGCGGGGGTCGGACTCACGGTGAGGGGCTTCGTCACCTGCGGAGTGAGCGCTGCCGGGCGTTCGTGGGGCGAGCCCCGCGTCCCCAGAGCGGGGCGGGGGCGACGGGCGGCTCCGGAGCGGCTCGGGTGTCTGAGGGGACGGGGAGCGACACAGCCCCGACCCTCCCTCAACGCCTCCCTTCGGGACTACATTTCCCAGCGTGCCCGAGGGTGGGGCAGTGCGGGGCCTGCGCGGTGACGTTATCTGGAGGGGCGTGGCCTGCGCCAGCGTGAAGCGGGGCAAGCAGAGAAGGACGCGGGGCGAGCGCGAGGGAGGGCGCGAGGCCCCGGCCATTGGCTGCCGCGGGGGCGCGCGCGTGCGGGGGGGGCCCCCAACCATTGGCTGAACGGCTGTGTGCGCGCGCCGGTGGTGGGGGGGCGGCGGCGGCGGCGGCAGGACTGGGGCCGGGAGCCGTGAGGGGCTGAAGAGGCGGCGGGACCGCGACCGGGAGTGCGGGTCCATCCTCCCTCACTCCATGGGGCCGGGGGCGGCCCTGCCCCGCCCCGCTGCCGCCGTCGTGAAGTGACAGCGCGCTGCGAGGCCAAGGCGCTGCTGCCGGCCCGGCACGGGGCGTGGGGGGTGTCCGGTGAGTGAGGCGCCGGCGGCGGCCCGGGCTTGCCCCCGCCGCCGCCCGGGGGTCTCAGCGTGAAGGGGCCGGAGCGGAGCGGCCGCGCCATGAACTACCAGCAGCAGCTGGCGAACTCGGCAGCCATCCGGGCCGAGATCCAGCGCTTCGAGTCGGTGCACCCCAACATCTACTCCATCTACGAGCTGCTGGAGCGTGTGGAGGAGCCCGTGCTGCAGAACCAGATTCGCGAGCATGTCATCGCCATCGAAGGTGAGACGGCGGCCCCGGCACGGTGGGGAGAGGGAGCGAGCGGCGGAGGGTGCCCCAAAACTTCCCCCAGCCCATGGCCCTGTGCTTCCCTAAAAAAACTCTCCCAGCTCATGGCCTTGTGCTCCCCTCAAAGCCTCCCTAGCCCATGGCCCTGAGTCCCGCAAACCTCCCCCAGCCCACGGCTCTGCTCCCCCGTACCAAAGGTCCGCCAGTCCTGTTCTCCGTCTCAAGCCTGCCCCAGCGCATGGCTGTGTTCATCCGTCCCCAAACCTCCCCCAGACCACGGCTCTGTTCTTTACCCCTCCTTCCGTGGTTCCCTTGCTTCCCCCCCCGTAAATAGCCCTGTCTCTGCCGCCCCGCCTCCTTCATGGCCCTACTCCCCCTCATCTCCCCCAGCCCATGGTCCTGCTCCCCCCTGCCCATTTCCCTCCTTCTCCCCCAGCCTCTTGCAGTGCACCCCCCGTGCCCCCCAGCCCATGGCCCGCGGGTCCTTGGGAGCAGCCGCCTCCCCGCTCCGGGCTGCCTGCCCTTCCTCCACCCCTCGTGGCTGGCGTTTTCAGGGAGCCGGAGGTGTTCCGGCTTGGTCCCCATCATTTCCTCGGCGCTGAATGCCCCGGGTGGCCCTTCAGTTGGGATTTGTGGGGTTTAGAAGTTCTTTTGCTACTCGTCCGCTGCTGCTGTGCGGGAGAGCAGCGGGCTCCTTCGGACTGGGGTACGGTGGGAAGGATGATGCTCGTTTTGCCTGCAGAAGGGTTCGGGAAAATGAAATTTTCTTCGGCGCTCCCTGCAGCATGTGATGGAGACAGTGTGGGCTCTGGTTTGGTGGTGTGAGGTGGGTAAACAAGATGTGCAGCTGGGTTATGGAGCGGTATCGGTCTGTACCGTAGTGTAGAAACAGGTCGGGAGGCAAGATGGAGATAACAGCCCTGTAAGCTTAGATTTATGTGCATCTGTTCCCGCAGGAGCACTACAGAGGCTTCAGCTGCTTAGAATGCACAAAATAGGGAAGGAAAGCACCAGCATAAAGAAGTCTGCAGATATTTTTCCTTAACTGTTGGTGGAGTTGAACAGAGCGAAGAGTATTTGCTAGGAATATGTATTTTGTGGAGAAATTTGCAACCTGTTTTGCATGATAACTTGCTGAGCTTCACGTCATGTGCTTTTTCAACTGGAGTATCCTGTCGCTATTTTGGATGGGATTCAGGGTAGCAGAGTGTGATGTAGAGCTGCTGAAACAGAGCTGCCTAAAACCATTTTGTGTTGGTGGCCTAGCTGGTCTTTAAATGATGTGTAATCAAAAAGTCTGGATGGAAAAGCTGCTACTGAGATTGTTGCCTGAAAGATTTATTTGTGTGCTTCTTGAGGAGTGGAGCTTGAATAGACAGACATCATGGTTCTTGCAATTAACATTTTGGGTTTAGTGTGTTGTGTGGTGAGGCAGGGAGGCTGGCAGTACTTGTCACTTATTACAGAGCAGTCCCTAACTCAGTATCCACGTCTGACCAAGTGTGTGGTAGAGATTTGTGTATATTCTGTTTTATTAGTTACTACTGAGGTTATGCTGTTCGGCTGTCCCCTCCTGGGGGTACTTTGTCTTTTCTTTCCTCTGATGAGGAGATTAAAATTTGTGAATATATCTGGTGGGAAGACTCTGGCACAAGCACCGTCCCTTTCTCTGTGCTGCTGCTGTTTGGATTTCTGTGTGATAGACGATGCCTTCAGCAGAGCATTTTTTCAAGTGGTAATTAATGCTTGTTTATGTGGTATAACTGTGTTTCTGAATAAGATACTTGGGTGCTAGTTGATGTGCCAAGCTCGTGTGGAAGTGGGAGGAGGATGTGAAGCGCTGGATGTAGTTATCTCCTTAGCACGTGACTTGTGTTAGTCTTTTCATGTATTAATGATTTCTGTTACCTAACTGTGGCTCAGCTCATTTGTCAATCACAAAGACTTGAAAACCAAAATAGCAGTCTAAAAACATGTTTCAAGAGCTGAGAGGATGAGTAAAACCTTCACAGATAATTTGCTAACTTCTATTGGACACTGAGTCATGAGAACAGTAGCTCTGATTGATGGGAACGATTTATCTAGAAAAGGAGTGTATTGTATGTCTTCTGTGAGCTCTTCAACTACTTCTTAAATATTTAAAAATGGAATAGTTAAAGAGCTTGTGGTAAAGCAACAGCTCCTCACTCCTTTAGATTACAGCTCCACCACGCTGTATTTTTGGTAAACCTCCTTTTGCTAACTCTTTCTTTCTGACAGCAGCTTTTAAATCCTCGTGGTAGTGCCATGTGTTGCATGTAAGAAAAACAGACATTTGGGTTGTGGTGATTGCCTTGCAATTTTGCTGGAAAGAGTTTAGTGTTGTACTGATACTCCCCGAATCACAGTGTCTTTTAACCTCAGGGTGCTTGAGGTTCACTGACAGGAATTGTGGTGTGGTTGGCTGCTGTGAGAAAATACCAAGTGACTTCCTGGAAGAGTTCCTTCCACTGCAAGGAGAACTGTACCCTGTAAAGAGAAGATTATAGACTTGTTAGTTCAGGCTGCTTTAAACATAAGCTCCAACCAACGTGTGCTCCTTGAACAGCTTACTTAATACTCTTCTGCTCAAGAGAGGTTGGACAGCTCTGGAGAAGAATATGCTTTGAATCTTAAGAAATTTGGGACTTTCAGTGAAGTAGAGTTGCTATTACTGATTCTGAGAATTTTCTTTTCTACGTAGAGTGGCACTGTCTTTCCAGTGCTGGATTTTATTGGCAGTGTAAAGCTTCTTTCTTTTTACGTTTGGAGTTCTTACATTTGGTGTTCATAGGAGTGTCTAGGCATACTTGCTAGACAAAAGACTTGAAATAACCTGAAATTCAAACTCCCCTTTCAGCAGCAGTTGTTTATATTTGAGTATAAGACTGCTGTCTAATATGAAGAGAGCAAGTGGTAAACTGGGTCCTAAATTCATTTGTCCATATTTTTGCACAGAGATTTCTTGCCTTGTGTTATTCTAAGTTACATGTGATACTGGATAAAACAGTTCTGGGTGATAGTGCTTCATTAGTTTTTCCTCAGTGGATAAAGGTGCTAACATAATGCCTGTTTAATAGCAGTTTAATTAATATTATTAGCCTTAGACTTTACCATAGTAAAATCTGCCTCCCATGTTCACACTGTCACTGCTTGATCAACATTAAACATTTCTTATATGAAGTATATTGTGTGCTCAGAAATGGGGAGAGAAAATATGAATTCCTTTCAGTGGTCTTTACATTACTGAAAATACCTCGAGGTTCCATGGTGTGGTGATTTGCAAGGGTAGGTGATAGCTGAATGTGTCAGTTCCAATTTCTCACAATGCAGGTTGAGACTAGCATTATATTTTTATAAACTTTAGCAATATGGAAAACCAAGGAAAGATGGTGAAAACATTACTTTGTAATCCTTCATGAAAAGACTTCAAAACACTTTAACCAAGATGATGTACACATTATTAATAGTCAATAAAGATACTAATATACTTAGTACTAATATGCTGGTGCAGCAGGTGTTGAGCATCTCAAGTAGTTTTTATTTATTCATTTTTAAGGGAAATAATTACTTCAATTGGTAAGAATGCCATACCAGATGTTATGTAGTTATGAATTGCTGTGTTCCAGAGTACTTTGTGATCTTTATTCTAGTTTTCCTATTAAAAAGAAATTTTAAAAAGCATTTTGTAAATGCTAATTTTAATTTTGAAGTGATGATTATTAGGTGATTATCAAGAAATAATCTAAGTCTTAGGGAAAATACGAGATTGCACTGCCTTGAGAAAGTTATTTCTAAATGTACAAAGATACACTGGGAAAGTGCATGAGTGGGAGAAAATGGGAGAAGGTACAAACCTTGTTTTATTTTTTTTTTCTTCTGGTCATTTTTAAAAGTACTGTTTCCTGAAAATAAAGCAATTTAGGGTAGAGTAAAAACTCCTGAAGTACAGGAACCTTAGAGATGTCTAATTGTTGTAGCTCTCCAACTTTGCAGCCCCTTGAATGCTGGTATTGCATATGTTGAGAACAATGTTACAGGAGGAGTTATACTCAGTCTTGGAGTTGTGGCAGCAATACTGTCTTAACACTTTTGTTGCTGTTGAAGGCTGAGATAACTTACTTGAAAAATGCATGTGCTGCAAAACCATTGTTTCCTCTAGGGAAATACAAGACTACAACTGTTCAGGCCAGTTTAGACAGGGTTTTGAGCAACCTGGGAGAGTGGAAGGTGTCCCTGCCCATGGCAGGGGGTGGACTTGGATGGGCTTTAAGGTCCTTTCCTACCCAAACCATTCTGGGATTCTGTAATACTTGTTACATTATTTCAGTACATCAAAAGAATGATGGTATAGTTCAGATATTTAGGCATCATTGACCAGAGCTGAAGAAACCCCCAGATAACACATAAGACAATTGCATCTTGAAGCCGTAATTATAATTGGCCTCTTCGAGCTTTTGTTATGTTTGCGTGGTGGAACTGTGGCTCAAAGGATGTAATTTGACAGGATCAGTCTGATTCTCCAAATAGCCATCTTGCTTCAGATTTCTGGGTGAGCACAACAGAGCATGGGAATGTGCTGTTTTTGTTGGTTTGCTGGGGGATTAAATCGGGGTGATTCAGGCATGGGGAATCTGCCCACATAGCTGGTGAGTAAGTGTATCCAGGTGAATTCTGAGCTTGCATAAACACAGTAAGTGTTTGGTGACTCGGGTGAGGATTGTTTCCTGTAACAGCCAGGGCAACGTGTTGGGGACAAGTCTCTTAATGCCCTTTTCTGCTGATTGTGCACGTGCACCTTTGTGTGCCCTGAGCTCTTAACCTGGCTCAAAGGTAACTCTCTGGGGATGCTGAGGCCCTGGCACAGGGTGCCCAGAGAAGCTGTGGCTGCCCCTGGATGCCTGGAAGTGTCCAAGGTCGTGTTGGCTTGGAGCAACCTGGAATAGTGAGAGGTGTCCCTGCCCATGGAGGAGGTGAAATTGGATGATCTTGAAGGTCCCTTCCAAACCAAACCATTCTGTGATCCACTCTTCTTGTTTGTAGACTTCAAATGTGAAGAAATTGGTCAAATGCAGCCCATATTTTGATGTTTACATGGCTCATATGCAAATGGAAAGATATTTCTTTTTAATGTGGAAGATGGCAGACTCCAGCATGTGGGTAAACAAGAAGATTCAAATGCTTGATGTTAACTCTACTTGCATGGTAAATTAAAAACTGGGTTTGATAGTTGTCTGAAGTTCCTGGAATGTCTTGTTCTGGCTTTAAATTATATGCTCCATTGCTGTTTGCTGCAAAAGCTGTGTGATTAAATATCAGATGCTTTTGAGCAAACGCAGAAGAGTTACAGATCAAGAGGAAAGCCTTAAGCCACTAACTTATGAGGATAACTTCATTCCCTGGGGGAGAAAGGGAAACCTGCTGTGGATCAGCTGATGTTGATGGAGCAAATGTGTTGTGAGACTTTAGTTTTCAGGGAGCGTGCCAGCCTTCTCCCACCATTTGCTTTGGGGGATTAGTTGAAAGCAGCAGGCAATAATGCTGATACAAGAGTTCATGCTGCTGTGTATACATGTCACTGTTTTTATTTCTATTTAAATTGGCAAATGAGTCCTACTCCCTAAGAGGGGGCACTCAGCAGTGCAGCAGATAGGACATTGGATTTGCTTTTGCTCAACTCAAGCACTTTGGAAAAGGAAACACTTTGGAATCTGGTTTGCTGTGTGTTCTGCATTGTACTGAGCAGTAAACAAAATGACAATTGTGGTTTCTGAAAGGTGACATTGGTGCACAAGATGTGTCTTCACAAGACTTATTTTCCAATTAGGAAAAGTGCTTCTTTTCCAGCGCTTGAAGTGGCCGTGGTCTTAGCCTTAACTTTGCCACCTGAAGGAATAGGTTTGTATCTTTGATCATGATGTGAAAACTGAGGTGAGAATACGAGGTATGTCATGAATTGCTAATATTTAAGGGATGCACTTATAACTGTCAGACTGCAGTATGTTTGTAAGTGAAATTTAGAAGTCCCACATTTTTTTTGTCTAGTGAGAGAGGCCTGGAGTGGTGCCAGGCAGTTGAAAACTCCCCAGACTTCAGGAATACTCTGTTCTCTACTGTGTCACCACTAGGATTGGTTTTGTCCTTACCAATAAGCAAGGTGAATGGTAGTGTTGATATTTTGGGCAAGTCTTTGAAGAAAAGGTAATGTAAGCTCCATAAAAATCTCAGAACTCAGTTGCATCTCAACTGTGTAACCTTTTGCTGACAGTGCATTTCAAACATCCCTTTCTGCAATTGTTATTTTCCATGTGAAGGGTTTTCTGTGTGACCTTGGTACACACAGCTCTACATCAGTTGTGGAACAAATCCAAAATGATTGCTTAGTAATCTTCAGTGGATAAAGTTTTCTGTTCTGAGACAGCAAGTGGTATATTCAATAGTTTTGATAATCCTAATGTCTGTGGGAGTAAGAGATTTGTCTTCTATTATATCAGTTTTTGTCCTTGACTGCCTTCAAGCACTGTTTGTACTTTGTGTCACCTGTACTGAGGGAGAACTGTGGCTCAGCTTCTCTTTTGTGTTCTTGCCTGTCCTCACACCATGAAATAGAGCAAAGACAGTGCCAGATGTGGACAAGTTGGGATGCTGCTGATTTTTGATGTAAAGACTTTTGTGATTTCTGAATCAATGGAGACTGAAAAGGAGGCTTGTTGTAACTTAGTATTTCCCTGTGTCTGTAAGGAGAGACTTTTCAGCTACTTCCTAGTAGTTTTTGATCTGAAGTTGTATACAGTTAATTTGTGCTTCTCTTGTAATTGTACTAAGGTTATAAAAGCAGCATAAATCCTGTGATCCATGTTAGAAATAAGGTAACATCTCACTTAGATGTATTTTGGCTACCGGGAATCTATGATTTCTTACGAAGTTTGTTTTAAATTTTAGTTACAAGGTGGAAACAGTGATGATCTAAGGTTTCCTCAGTGGTGGAGTCCATTGTGGGCAGCTGGCAATTCCAAAGCGCTCTGGAAGTATTTAATAATTTTTTTCTTAAGTGGGTGGAAGCAGGTGTGTTACGTAATCAGTATGTGCACATTCAGCTTCATTAATGCAATTTCAGGATCCTGACTAATCTGTTTGGAGCCTGCATAGTGGTACAGGGTGTTAAGATAGCGGTGCATTTCTAAACCAGAGAATGACTTGTTCTTTCACTTTTCTTTCTTATTGCTTAAATAAGCTTCAGTTAACCACTTCAGGAAGCCAGAACTAAAACCACAGGGTTGATCTGTGTGAAAGATGTAATTTCAGTGTTTCCTTTGTAGCTTTACTAGTTTACATAGTTGGATAACAAATATAAACCCAATGATGAGACAGTTACTTTGTTTGGTAATTTTCCCTTTTATCCTAAAGAAATATACAGGCAAGCAAAGGGATTCTTAGGAATGCTGGAATTGAATCTATAGCTTTGGGTGTATTGCTTTGTGTTTGTCTGTGAGAAGCTTAAATTTTTCAATTTTTTTTTCATTATTTTTAAAGGGATTGAGGAATTGTTTATGGGTTAGACCAAATCAATGCTCAGCAAGACTTAACTCAAAATCTCAACTTGAACTTGGTAGTGCTTACATTTTCTATTAAACCGAAACCACAGATGTTCTTCCTTTTAGTAAATATCCAATTAATTTTACCATTGTTTCTATAATTTACACCTGTCTTTTTCAGCACCATAACCAGAAGGAGGAATGACACAGCCACTCAGTGACTGTTGCAGGGTTTTGTAGCATCAGTACTCGGTTGTGCAGATACATTAGGTTTGAATGTGAGAGATCCTGATCTTTGTTTGAGCTTCTCATGCTCAGGAGAGCAGCCAGGCAGCCTGTCTTTTAGGTATCACAGCAACTATGCTCTCCAGAGGAAATATGCTAAAAGCATGGCACTGAGATGCCCAGACAGCAATCATTTAAATGGATCCTATTTAACCTGGCAAGCGCTGGTGTGTCTGAGTTAACGCCTTGTGTGCCAGGAGCCGTTTGCATCAATTGGGCAGCATCCCAATGCAGGTCCTTGGCACGTGAATTTGGAGATGGCCAGTGTGTGGACAAATGAGAAATTTTATGCCTGGTTAGGATAATCTTGGGCTTGAAAGTTTTAGTGTATATGTTGAAGTCATTTTACTTCTATTTTTCTTCTTTGCCCTGAATTTTCCCCTGGTATCTGTGGAACCCTTTGTTACAGCATCTCTAACAGCACAGAACTGTGTTGGTGATGTTTAGGTTGGATTTTAGGAAAAGGTTCTTCCCCCAGAGGGTGCTGGGGCACGGCCCCAAGGCTGCCAGAGCTCCAGGAGCCTTTGGACAGTGCTCCCAGGGATGCACAGGCTGGGATTGTTGGGGTGTCTGTGCAGGGCCAGGGATTGGACTCTGTGATCCTTGTGGATCAGGATTATTCCCGTTTAGGAGATCCTGTGGTTCAGGAGGGTGACCTTGCTGTGCAAGATCAGACAGTGTTTTGATAGCTGCTGTTTTTCGTCCAGCAATGAATTTCCTCAAAGATACACCAGCCAAACTCAGGAAAACGCTCCATAACTAGGGAGGTGAGGAAGGAGATTAAAATGACTAAGGCTGTGAATGGACTGATAAACATGAAGCATGAAGCTGAAATGCATGTCCAGGTCCAGGAAACAATCTTAAATAGGCTTGCCCAGAAACTTAGGGAGGGTAGTTTTAGAGCTATGTAAATGCATTATAGAAAGGATCTAGGAGTGTTCTCAAAGCATAAAAATGATTGTGGCTTTGCAGTTTAAATCTGCAGCTTTGAACTAGGTTAGCAGGTGCAAACTGATGGTATGGTCCTTTTCCCACCTGCTTTCTACACTGTTATAGCCAGAATTACTCATTCAGTGAAATTCCTTGAGGTGACTTGAAGGTTTATAGTAATTTTCATGTGTCAAAGGGAAAAATCAGGTCATCCCTCAGCCTTCCTGTGGCAGCTGTAGCACAAGAATGCAGCCAAGAAATCCATAAAGCCAACTTACAGCAGTAGGAACTGATGGCACTGCTTGTCACAGACTTGGCCTAGGAAATTACCTGTGATGCTTTCAAAACGTGCCTGCCTGACTGCAGGGTGCAAAGAATCTCTTGGAAACTTATTTCATCCATTTAGTAATGCTGGAATAGTAAGAAGGAGTAATTGAGCTGCCATTGGATTCTTAGGTTTCAATACTGATGTCTTTTCTTTTGTAAATTTTACATAATGATCTGAGTGAGGCTTCAGTGACTGAATTCTTCCTGATGTGGAAAGATAAAACATTAACTAATATTAGGTTGTAGTAAACTGTCACAGACATTGTACAGCTCATGGATAGGCCTGGTAGGTGTTTATATTTAGGTAAGGTGGCGTGACATGACAAATTTGGCCTGATAAGAAATAAACAGAAGTCAGAGATAGGAGCTTACTATCACTGAAGTGACAGACAGCTTAATATCTGCTGCTGTGGGAGGCATGTTATGAAGCAAGTATGGAGAGAGAGAAAGATGGGCCATATATCTTTGATTTGGATCACTGTTTAGCACTAAAACTAGAATAACAGCTTGGAAAGTCTTAAGAGATGTGGGTATTTGATTGTGAGGATTCTGATAATAAAAATCACTTTGTTATGAATTGCACCATCTCTGTTTCTGCCCAGAAGGTGTTATTGGTTGTGCTGCCAAGGGTACAATTGTCAACTATCAAAGCTAATAAATAATGACAGTGAAGGAATATAATGTACCATTGCTGTCATGAACATAAAATCAATGATGCAGCAGAGTTTAAAAGTGCTTTTGTAGTAAAGCTTTGTTCATATTTTTCAATACATGCTAAAGAATTAATAGGATTATTTTCTTTCTACTGTGAATAAAGCTGAGTAATAGTTTTGCTTTGTAAAATTAGTTTTGGATTGCTGTTGAGGCTTGGGATTGAAATATCTCTGTGGGTCCCTGGGCTGGCTTCTGAGCCCCTGCACAGAGTGGTGACATGAATGATGGATGATGAAACTGTAAGAATTGACAATTCTGCTGGTATGTTCTGAATACAGCAGAAATCTATAGCTGCAGCCTGAGTGCAGGTGGGACCTTGCTGGAGTGGTTTATCACTTTTCTATGGCAGTTCTGCTACTTGAATGGCAATCTGTAGTTCCACCCTTGGAGCAGAGTAAATGAAAGTGGGGAGGAGCAGAAACAAGCTGAAGAAAACGTTCCTATGCCCTGAGGCAACTCATCCATTTAGTCCCGTTTCGTATTTTTCTCGTGCAAAATAAGAGTCTAATTTTAACCCAGATTAATTAAGCTTCAAAAATGCCTCACCACTATTGAGGTTGTGACATTTAATAGCATCTGGATGTACAACAGTACATGAGTTTATGGATGGAAGGATCTGGCTACTGACTTAGTTGAAAATGAAATTTAAGGAGTTTGGGGCACAGCTTGCTGCAGGCAAAAGCTGAGCTGAATACCCAGGTGTGTGACCTCTGAGCTGCAGGGAGGGATGTGTGTCAGCATCTGCATGCCAGGTGATCAATATTTACAGTACACACCTGCCTTGGTAGCTGCCTAATATCGTATAAAAGTAATATTTTAGCTGAGGTCAGGAGCCCTACATGGCTTCCAGAAAGATATTACTTCTCTGGGAATATTTTGCTTACTGGAACATCTTGCTTCCTGCATAATAGGATTCAGTCTGAGGGTTGCTGGTTTGATTTATGATGCTAATTGGCGTGGTAGTTGATGTGAACTGCATGTACTAATTGCTCACTTGCTAATCCTCTCCAAATTATCTGACAAAAGATTTTAGGATGGAGCATTACATGTGTTTTAAAACTGGTCTGCAGAAAAAGCATAAACAATTGGCAGCATCTATTTTGCTTTAAATGCTGAATTCAGATGCTGGTCCATTTTAGTCACTGTAATGTTAGAGGGGAAATTCAGTGGCTTTCATGTAGTCTCATTGTTGTTCTTTGTGGGATTTAAACAACAGCTGAAAAAATATTCCAGAACATGCTTTTTCCCCCATCCCCCTTTGAGCTGGAAAATGACTGTCATCTATACGACAATGATTTTTACATGGTTATCGTATATGGTGGATGCAGAATATGTAGGATACTGATCTGTGCGGCTTTAAAAGGTAATGGAAAATACAGTGTGCCATTTGGATTGGTGGTGATGTCAGTGCAGCAGAAACTGCAGTGGGAAAACATGTAAGGAAAATAAACCAGAAATATTCATGCAGTGTTGGGATAATGAAGGTATTTTGCTGTGATTCTGGTAGAGGATATATGCTTTGACTCTGCAAACCAATGAAGTTTAATATAAATCTGAGAGATTTTGTATTTCTAGAATGATAGGGAAAATCCTGATGTTAGATTATGGAATGCAGTAGTCTAAAGACGTGACTTTTACCTTTCCTAAAATAATGCAAGAGCTGTTTCAGGAGGGAGCAGATTGGGAATTGTACAGGCTGCTCTCTGTGTGAGTGGGGAGGATTGCTTTGCTTCTGTAACATATTGGATTAAAGTGGGTGTTTGACAAAATGAACATTAATCTATCTCAAACTTAATATTTCAAGGTGATTTAGACACTTTAATCATATCAAGTTTTCTAATTTGAGCCTGACTGGCTTGCTCTCACAGCAAGCACTGAAATGAGATTACAGACAGCTGAAAGAAATTAGTCAATTTGGAAGCAAAAGGCATTTAAATACAGGTGTTTGGCTGTGATTTGAATATAGCCTGTCAACAGCAAGAGGCAAAATACTTCAGTGACCTAAAAAGTGCAAATATGTCCCTTTAGGGATTACTTGTTGTTAGGTAATGACATGTTGTGAGAATTAAAGCTCACATTTATATCCCTTGATTTGCTAAGTAGGCCAATAGCTTTTTAAAAACTCAGTTGATAAATGGGGAAAATGAATTTGGTCATAATTTGTAGGGCCACAGGTAGCTACTGATGGTGTTTCAGATGATGATTTTTTAAAATTAATATGTAAATAAGGTGGTGTACTCAGGCTGAAGCAGCTACCTGCTAGAAGCTTGAATACAAATACCATTATCTTGGAAGAAAGCAGCACTGGCGTGTTTTAGAAGTTGTCTGGTATTCCTGAATTCCAGTGAAAGGTGCTGTCAGAGGAACCTGTGTTACCATGCAACGTGGAGACATTTCTCCTCCTTGTCTGACATTCTGCAGCTGGTTTTGTGTAGTTTTCATACTGTTTCGCTACTCAGCAGATGGAAATATTGCCTAGTAGGTAAGAGGTAGGATATTTTGATAAAAGCTGGTGAGTGGTGCCACATTAGGGAAATCAAATATGGATAAAGAGATCCAATTACAAATGTGATTAGATCTTTTTCAAACAAGATCATTGATGCTGTAAGTTTTAAAAAAAATCTAGAACAACAACCTGCTACAAACAAGGATGAACACACTTGTATAAATCTGTGTTCTTTGTGAGTATGAACTGTGTCTGTTGTCTCAGCATCTGCCTCTTGTTTGCCTCTGAGAACTTGATTACATCAATAAAAAGGCTGTGGCTAGGTATGTCAGTAGAGGCAGCACATTTATTGTCCTCAGGGTAATGTATTCCCTGAATAGGGATGAAGGTCCAGGTTTCACTGGATATAGTGTGTGGAGAACACATCAGGGTGCCAGAAAAACCCTCTACTATCCTGTGACTTTGGGTTGTTTTCTGTTGTAGTCACTCTTGGGTTCTTGGGCTGTGTGTCAGGTCTGCTGTGAGGATCACCTCTGGATTGAGGAAAATCATTACCTGTGGGCATAACAGGCACTTCTTACATTTTCAAGTGTTAAAAACTAAAATCAAGAACAAGTGCAGTGGGCTTGAACTTGAAGATGCCTGATCAAAATTTATATAAAGGTCTAGAAAAGCAGCAGTGATGGCAACAGGATGCTATTTATTATGAACTGTCCTCCAGATTTTGTATTGACAAATTGTTGTATTACCATCCCAGAGAGACTCAAATAAAAAAAGCAAAAAATTAGACAAGTCTAATTTTAGTCCAGTTTTTAAAGCAGAACATAAAACCTGAGTTTTAGGAGATAGTACAGTTAGCATCTTGAAAATGTTGCCACTGTAATAGTGACAGTGGCTCATCTGTTGGCATCCACAGTGGGTTTTGTGTTTTGTGGCCAAGCTGCAGCATGAGCAATTCCACATTGAGCAGAGGGAACTGAAAACCCAGTGTGGTCCTGGAGCTTGAATCAGTTGCTAAAAATTTACATCCAGATGTGTCTGTCTGCAACCCAAAACAACTGAGTGAAAACAAATGGACTTTGAAAGCCCAGGAGCTGTATATGAGGGAAGTCTCTTAGGTTTGATCTCCTTGGGAATGTGGACAAGTAGAAGCTCTGGTGCTGATGAGGGATGTGACATGGAAAATCATCACAGGGAGAGAGCGTGGAATTTGTTTTCTAGCCATAATAGCTTGTAAGTAATTCCTGTGGAGCTGTAAAAATGGATTTGAATGGTCAAGATAGCTGTATTTGCTTGTGGTATGGGATAGTGAGTGGTTTGCTCACTTGCAAGGAGCATTTCTGACATGGTCCAAGGAGGACAAACAAGCCATTGACACATAGGTGATGGCTGGAATGCAGCAGCTTCAGCGTACATTGCTTTTGCTCTCCCAAGCTTCTTGAGTGCTTGCAGGCTGTTGGCTTTTGGAAGTAAAAAGAAGCCAAATTCTTGTATGACACAAGGACAAGCAGCTGTTCTGGGAGACTTTGAGATAGGAACTAAAATGACATAACTTGAGAGAATTTTGAAGGTTTCTAGATTATAACTTTTATGTGCTTGAATGTTGTGAAGGGATTTGCTGGATCTGGTTCTGCTTCTGGTCCCTGTAATTGCCAACTTTCAGGCTAATTTCTGTGTTTACTGTTTATATGTGCTATGTAATAATGAGCAGCTGATGTAAAAGCAAATATTTTTAACTGCTTGGCACTTGTTCAATTTGCATCTTCCATCAGCTTGTCAGCAAACGTATGAATTTGCAGTTAACTTTTACCTGTTTAAAATAAAACCCGGTGATTAATTCCCTGAAAAGAACAGTAAATCAAATTACTTGTATTTATGTTGCATTCAAGTGAGAGGTGATGGGGAGTATTCCTAAGAAGGAATAGATAAGGGCCTTTGCTAATGAGAAATTGTGATACAAGATTGAAATAACTGAGGTTGAGGATCAGAGCTGTTTTCTCTAACATGTTTTTCATCCAGGTGCTGACTCGCATAAAGGCAACAAACCGTTTTAGCTTCTGCTCTTTGTTTACTCTTGAGGAGGTGGAAGCTTTATGTTGAGAAAAGGACACAGGATTTGTTGTCTTGTAACATGTGGCTGATTGCTAATATTATGGAAATGATGTATTGAGCAGATGAGACCTGATTAATAATAAATAAAGATGCTGAGAGTGATTTGGGGGGGGAAAATTAAGCTTTTATTTTAATTCTTTTTAAACCCTAACAGAGTAAAGCCTCTTTAAGCTAGTCAGGTAAGCAAAGTCTGTAACCTGAGGATTATATTACTCTGTTCCTTTGTGCCTTAGAGTTACTATAACCTCCATTAAACTCAAATTCAGAATGAGGTGATGTGCTGCTTGATTCCCAGGTTGGATTTAGCTGAAAATACTAGAAACGTGCAAGACTTGTGCTAAAGTTGAGCAGCAGAATATAAATTTGCTAAGAACAGATCTTCACGGTCTTCTGAGAGCGTAGTTTAAGAGTGGGTGAGCCTGTGATGCTTAATTTGCTGTTGCAGAGCTGATAGGTGTTGGAGGGCTCTTGGCTCTGTTCTGTCAATCGCAGTCTTACACCTAATCCTTAGGGAGCAGAAGCAGGGTAGGATGCTGCACAGAAACTCGCTGCTGAACACCTCAGTGGGCTATAAAATAACTTCCAGGCCCTAACAAGCTTGAATCTGTTTCTCTAGGAGAGGAGGTCCTTCCAGCCCAAACCACATTAAGGAAAGGAAATCTAGTCTTCATTCTAAACTTTTGATTCACCTTGACTATGCAGAGTTGTTTTTTGGGAGGATGGTCAGGTTGTCTGTTAGAGATTTGTGAGTGAAAGAGACAGTTTGTTACAATCTCAGCACCCACTGTAGTGGAGAAAAAGGATTTCTCTAATTTGGAAAATCTGAACTTTCTCCTAGACCTGAGTGAATTCAGGATCACAGCATCATCAGCAGCACAGTTACTTAGTTACAAGAAGTCATCAGCACAGTTCCTGAGGTGAAGTTGTTGTCTTATGCTAATGCTGCTCGGTGTTGGCTACTTTGTATGGTATAATTGAAGTAATTTTGTAATTAACGGGTGACTGTAGTAATCCCTTAACGTTGAGATAATTGCAGCACTTCGGGCAGTAACTGTTGGCCAAAACACACAATTAAGTTTTTCATTGGGCAACTTGCATTTTGTGGAAAATGATTCTTTATCCTCAAGTTCATGAGTGTTTGAGTCCCAAATACATTTGACTGGGTGTCCTTTCACTCAGTCCCTCTTCCCATGTCTGCACTAAAAAATCAGAGGGCTCTGTAGCGCATTCCCTCTGTCAGTGAGTCTGGGAAACCACAGAGTGCTGTAGAGATGAGAATTCTGCCAATGTAAGCTGTCCATGGAAACATTTATCAGGAAATTTCATTGAATGAAAAATAAGCTAACAGGCCAGCATAGATCAGCCTTCTCCTGTTGTCCTAATACTTCCTTTTCCCTGGCTAACCTGATACTGAGATGTTTGAGTAGCCTGATAAGGGGATGAGTGCAGGTACAGCCCAGTCAGAGCAGTAACCCCGCTCAAAACACACATCTTCAGCTTCTCACAAGTGTCATCTTGTATTTCAGTGAAAAACACAGGGCTTATGTCTTCAGGTTTTTAGTACAAGTTACGTTTGCATCACAAGTTACAAAGCTTTAGTGAAAGATTCTCAGCACTGCTGAACAATCACCTGTGTAATTCTCACCTTTTATTTTTAAAATATATACCAGGGGTTAGGAACTTGAAGCATTAAGTGGTTGTGAGCAGAATGCACAGTTCATAGGATTTCAGGATAAATCAATGAGTTCTCTTTGCTGTTGTATTTGCAGTGAAGCTAGAAGTGTTAGAAGTTTAATTTACCTTATTTTCTAAATATTCAGGGTTCAGATCGTGTGTTGAGATTTTTTTTTTTTTAATTGTAGAAGTGCTCAGTGGAGATAAATGGTCTAACTAACTGTAATATGTTTGCTATGAATATTCTGCTGCATTTCCGTGAAGTTCCTTTCCAGCTACTTGTTCTGGCAGTTGCCTTCCTAAAACCTGTGGTTCTCACATTGATACTCTGAAATTCTGAAGTCTAAACTGGCAGAAAAATGTTGCCATGATGGAAGAGTTGCAAATTTTGAACAGAGTTGCAAAATCCAAGGCAATGTGATTTCTAAGGTGATACTGTTGAATATTCAAGAGTATGCAGTCTGGAGGAAGTTTTCTTTTACTAAGTTTGTGTCCTTTGAGGAGCGCGAGACAACTGAGACCAATCTGTTGATATAATGTTATTGAATTTCTTCTAGTTAGCTGTTAGTTAAGCTGTATAACTTCTTTTTGTGAGGACCACTCTGATTTAAAAACAGACTTCAAGCTGTTCATTCATATTTTCTAGTTGATATTGGTATTTTTTGCCTGGAGATGGAGAAATGGCTTGGAGGTGTGAGTAAAACACCACATCTGCTGCTTTGACAGTGGCAGGGAGATCTCACTGAAGAGGGAACAGTCAGTGTGACTCTTTACTGATGAGTATTGTTAGACACCTCAGCTGTTCAGTAAAAAATGCTCATCCCTATTAAGATGACTTGGATCTTAATTTCTAGGTGAAGTTTAATGAAAACACATTCTGACTTACTGCTAGGAGCTTTGGCCTTTTTAAAATTCATGCTGCTAGCAGCTTCTGCTAATTTTAGATCGTATGTTCTTGAAATGCCAGTAGTAGCTACATACTTAATAACATTGAAAATAAAGAGACTTTTCACTCCCTGGAAGATGTGTAAGAAACCATGATGGTATGCAGCAGTTTTGTGTTGAATTCCATCGTGATTGAGGTAGGAATTCTCAACTGACTTGCTCTCGAATTTCTGTTCAGTTTCAAGTAATGGCCCAGGCTGTGCAGACTTGAGGCAGGGTAGCTGTGCCAGAATGTGTATTAAATACAAGTCCTAACCTGTGGGTTAACGAGGGTCAACATGTTGGAAGTGACCTCTGTGTTGGCATCCAGATGAAAATGTAGTGGGAATTAATCTAACAAGTGCATTTGTCCTGGAAGTTGAACCACTTCACTGAAGGCTTATTTCAGTTTGCAATAATTCACCATTTGCCTAAGAGAATTAGAACTTTCATTTGTTATGAACCAGAGTGAAGAATTATATAGCAGGTTGCTACTGGTTTGTGTCTGAAAATTATTTTGAATAATTCCTGCTTAGGTTCTGGCATTGTTAGTGTGAAAATATTGGCTGAAAAAACCATCGCCTGTGTTATTGCAGTTGCAGACCTTCACAGCTTTGCAGGGGGAGTGTTTACCTGGAGATAATCCACTGTTGTCCTAGACTGAGCTTTGGAAATGACATCCTTTTCCTAATGGCAGGAGCTGAGGTGACCATGTTTCTCCTGGTTGAAATGTGATCTGGGGGAGCAGAGGGCTGGGTGCTGCTCCTCAGGGATACTGCCTTTGATAATTTTAATTATTTGACTTAAAATTCAAGGTAACTTTTTCCTCAAGTTACCTAGAAAGAAACACTTGCTATTCAGAACTGGTTTTCATTCCTCTCTGTCTAGGACACCATGGGATTATCACCAGGTGTTTGTAAACAGACAGACAGTGTATACTGAACACTTAAATCTGATCAAGTGCTTGATCCTGTAATCGCTCACAGCGATTATCTTTACAAACAAATCTGCAAAATACTATTTTATTTCCTAGAAGTACATAGCAAGCAAGCAGGGCTGATGCTTTGTTTGTCAGCAGGAAGTGTTTTCTGGTGGAAATGTTTCATTTGGTACTGGAAGTGTGGTTCAGTTTGGTTTTTGTGAGCTTAGCCAGATGGACAGGGCTGAGCATTGAACAGTAAGAGTTGTTTATTTTCTGTCTGAGCTGTAACACTGCAGAAGACCCCAGTCTTTGTCCTTTCAGGCCATAACCAAGTTGGACACCTTCAGTTTGTTCAGAAAGCAGAGCTGTGATCTGTGTGCTGATCAGGAGCAGCAATCGATTTTCCTTGGCTGCTGGCTGTTATTCAGAGCTAATTTTTATTTCACCAGGTTTTGTGGATCTGCAGAATTCCTTTACTCTTGAGTCATGTCTCTGATTGTGACTGAGGCACTTGGAGAAGGTTTTAAGCAAAACCTAAAAAGGTACTTTTTAGGACTTGGTCAGATGCTTACTTGGCTGTAACTGTTGCAAGATGATAACTGCAATAATAAATATTGCAAAGAAATTGGATCTTATTGCATTCTCTGAGCAGTTATGAGAAGGACTTAATTAGATTTCTGGGAAAGAGATGACGATCAGTCTGTTGTGGCTGAACTGGGAGAAAAGCATTTTGACTTTGGCCTAGTAACTGTGCAGTGAAAAGAATTTATATTGACTTAGAGCAACTGAAGTGAAATATAAGAAGTCACAATACCAGGGGAGTCCTGTACTACTGTAATGAATTGGGGCTTGGCTGGGTTTATTTGTTTGCTTGGGTTTTTTTCAGAAATGACAGAATCAGGCTAATAATTATTAAACCTTTGCCTAGGAGCAGTGACAATTCTAAGGAAGGATCTCTGATGCTTCGTTTTAAACAGTGTTAAATGCAATATAAGAACCAAGCCAAGGGGGTAATACTGAACTCTGAATTAGTGTTTTTAGCTTATGTTTATAAATAAAAAAAGAGTACACCAGCATGTTAAAAGGTCAGTAAGAATTTGTTTTCTTTGCTTGCTTTAAGACTCAGCTATGAGAGCTTTTTACCTTTTGCTTTGTTAGAAATATTGAGTTTGTGATGTAAAAGATAGTTGCTTGAAAAGTAACTTTGCTTACTGGTTTACAGATGAGCTGTTTGATTTTTGATGTGAAATTCAGGCAGTTTCTGAAATGAAAACAAGTGAAGGGACGGACCCTGGCTTGCTGCCCATGTGATGGAACAGGGAGAATCCCAGGCAGGAAGGGAAAAGGAGTGCAGGTTTTAAAGAATGGAGTGCCATTACCTTAATGCCACTTCCCTCTTATTCTTGGAAGAACCTTTCAGTGAGTATCCCTGTAAGATGTGCCTCCTTTGCGCTAACAGCTAATGGAGATGGGCTGTGGTTCTCCACAGGATCTTGAGGAGGTTTCAGCTTTTTGTGAGTGTTTATTTGCATGGGAGGGCAGATGATAAGCAGAGAACTGAAAAGGGAGGTGGGTGGCTGTCCAAGCTAATAAACACACTCAGAAAAGTAATTAGGGTTTGTATGGAAGGGGAAAAAGTGAGGTGCATCTGCAGCCACTGGCTCAGGAGTTTATTAGTGTGAGAGATGAATTATTGAAGGCAGATGTTCCCAGAGCATTCTCTGACTCTATGATAATGGAAAAGGTGATGATTAGCATGAGTTGGTTGATGGCTGAGGAGGAAATGACAAAAACATCTTAAACTACCAGGAATTGCTGCTCTTCAGACTAGGTTCTGGTGAGATGTGACTTCAGTTCAACCCCAACTTACCTTAAATTGAAATACCTGGTTGAATTCAGGCTTTCCTTGAATTCTTGTCATATGTCTTATTTTTTTTTAATTTTTTAATTGTTCATTCCAAAATAAAGATGTCATGAAATTAATCCCATGTCTTCTCCATAAATGAACTCTGTTACAGGGGAATTCCCCACATTAGGATAAGGTAAGGATTATGGGGCATGGGCTGTGAGTTGGCTCTGCCAAACATAATATGGATCAATTAAATAAATAATTTAATTTAAAAATATTTTTTCTGGAAAATTCCTGAATTTTTAATTTCAGTAGACTTTGGAAATAGCATAATTTACTATGTTTCATAATAATCTAGATCTGTCTCGCTGACTTGTTCTCATATTAAAAAAAAATAAAATTACGTCAACTACTTTTTCAATATCTCTTTGTTCATGTTGGGGGTGAATTTCTTTGACAGGCTGCTTTGAGTGAGACATGCTCTGGCAGACAACTTGAAGAATAGAGCTCTGCTAACACCTAGGTTTTAGCATAACAATGGCTGATGGATGAAAACTGTTGAAATATTGATGTGAAGTGTAAGCCAGAATGGTGAGAAAAGGATCTATAGTATGTATAGATACAAACCAAAAAATGTATGTAAAATGTAAAGCAAAATCATACAGTTTTGAAATAACATACAAGGAGATCTGTCTGCCACTCCTGTTAAGTAGAATATCAGAAGCTTTTAAAAGGTTAGATTAGAATAAAAAGCTTTTAAAAGGTTAGATTTGTAATAAAAAGGTAAATACACAGAATGGATTGTGCTGACCATTTGCCCAAGATCTTGCTGCTCCTAGGGGCTCATTTTTGGCCATGTAGTTGATTTAGGTTACTCTGAAAGCCTGCAGTATTTTGAGGATAAGCTGCTCAGTTCATGACTCTGCATTCTGTGGTTTGCCTCACATCCAAGGCAGCTGTGGGACGTGAGGCTTGGATATGGTGGCTACAAATGCACTTAGAAAGCAGATCTCCAAACAAACCTGTGGTTTAATTCTGCCTGATCTCTGGGGCTAAAGCAGCCAAGTGCAGCTGCCTGTTCTCTGGAAGTCAGTGTTGAGTTGCAGGAGCACAGCTGATGTGTGGAAGCAAGATAATTTAAAGCTTGAAATAGCTGGTCCAGAATTGTTCCATGTGAGGGTGGGCAGGACCTGGCACAGGGTGCCCAGAGAAGCTGTGGCTGCCCCTGGATCCCTGGAAGTGTCCAAGGCCAGGCTGGATGGGGCTTGGAGCAACCTGGTCTGGTGGAAGGTGTCCCTGCCCATGGCAGGGGGTGGGATAAGGTGAATTTGAGTGTCACTTCCAGCCCAAACCATTCCATGATAAATTGTTTGTCGTGTCTTGTGGATGGGAAATGGAAAAGAAAGCTTTGCTGTGCGGATGGGCGTGTGTGCAAGAGCTGAAGTTGTTGCTCAAGCATTAGCCCTGCAGGTGTTTTCCTGTAGCTTGAACCAAGCCTCTGCTGCATCAACATGCACCAGAAAACAGCCAGAGCAGTGAATAAACATTGCTGAGTAATAGCTGAATTAAATTTATCAGATTATAATAACAGGAAAGCCTTTTAAAGAATGATGAGGACTTTATGCTGTTGGGTTGGCTGATGCCATAATGTTCTGTGATCAGCTATAAAATAATTCCAGCAAGGAGGAACCAACTTCTTTTACTGATAACTCATAAATAATGCTAGGGGAAATCACTACCTCCTACTTGGCAAGGTTTACAAATGGTTTACTGAAGTAACGGACATAACCGAAAAAACTGTGGAGAGTGTTTAGACCTAGCTAATTATCTATAATTATAAAGCTGAATAAAATCTTCTGTGGTTGGTCATGACTGCTTTAAAGACATTAAGCAACACTCATGATGTAAAACTTGCTAAAGGGTTCAAAATTAGTCAAATGGTGATAATTGAAGAGTAAAGTGAAAAACAGCATTTTGAACATGTTTTCAGCTAGAAATAAGTAGTAGCTCTGAGTCACAAATCTTCTGACATGGCTCTTATACTACAGAAACTAAAAAGCCAAACTCGAACCAATAACACCTAGATAAGTAGAAACTGAGTAGAGGAACAAGACTGAAGAACTGATTGAACTTGCTTTCCTCTGTAAGTTGGTGTATTAAGTTTCATCTCATTTAATTTAACAAATGTAAAGCTATTATGGGTGTTTTGTACAAAGGATGGAGTGTAATGGGAGTGTTTGTTGGCTTGTATATTTCTAAAAAACTTGTAAATGGAGATTGCAATCAGGCATAGAGTTCTATTGAATAATGTTGGTTACATTGAAAAGAATCTGTGGGGTATTTGTAATCTGAGGAGTGAATAGACAGAATGCAACGTTCTGTGGGATTATTTTATTAATTTTTCTGACTTAAACAGGTCGGTATCTTATAGCCTATGTGCTATTATAAATAACTGAGGTCCAATTTTACTTTCTTGCTGCATATTACAGAGCTAGTTAAGGTAAAATGCATACACTTTATTTGAGCTGAAGTCTGCATGAACACCATTCTGAGAATAGCAGGAGAAAGGAATAAAAGAAGGGATTTTTTTAAGAAATTTTTTTTTTTAAGAAATAAGAGATTATGTTTTCTGCTTCAGGTTGTATTGTGCCTCTCCAATGTGTTGCAGTTTGTATTTCTGATCTCCTCTGTTCCTTCCACTTTGAACCATCTGAGGTGTGCAATGGTTAAAACCAGAAAGATAGAAGGTGCAGTGATCAAGTTCTCTCTGTCAAGGAAAGTACAGGTGGTACAAGCAGAGAAACTTGTGAATCATGACAAGATTTAGCTTGATCTGCTTTTTATAGCCAGAGCAGATAGTGGTGAATGTTAATGAAATATCCCTGCTGCAGTTAGTAGAGACTGGCTGATCCATAGCAAGCCTCAGTGATGCTGACTTCATGTCCCTGCTTCACTTGGCTGTTCATAAAACTGGAAGTCCCAGGCTTGGCTTGCCCTTTGGAAATTTGAGGCTTGCAAATATATCAGTAGCTGTTTCCAGTAAGAAAGAGGCTGTAATTACTTGAACAAAATTTGACTGACAAGTGAACAAGATGTATCTGTTGAGGGCTTATTGCCAAGCGTGGATTTGTACTTAAGCAGATGTAATTGCATGGACTTTGTACTGGATTGTTTGACAGATTAAATTTCTATGATAGTGTGAGATAACAGGAGGTCACAGTCCAAGAATAAGGTTCTGAAGAGTATGTATTCACAGCTGGGGTGCTAATCTGATTAATTGAAAGCTGATTCAGTTCATAATAAATTCATGGTGTTGGATCCAAGAGTGTCAGTGCCAGTTGTCAATGCCAGTTATGTGTGAGGTCTGTGAATGGAGAATGGTCCTTTGGACTGGTGCTGGGAAAATCTGAGCAGGATCTCCACTTTGTAGCTGCTTCTCAAAGCCTGAAACACAATCTAAAGCCTGAAGAAACCACAGCTGGCAGACAAGGTTATGCTAAAAAAAGGGTTTGTTTGGGTTTTTTAAGACCTACATTGATATCGGGCAGCCTTTCACTGTCAGATACAGAGTGCAATATAAATCTGTCTGCCTGTGGCATTAAGGAAATAGGAGGTGTTAGATGTGGTACTTGGTCAGTGGTGCTGGGTATCAGCACACAGGCTCTGATAGCAGCTGGTGGTGTATTTTTAGAACCCTTGAGCAGTGATCCCAAAGTGTTGATCCTCTGCCTCTTAGGTCACTGCATGGCAGAGCCCGGCATGGGGCAAGCGCAGCCTCTTCCTGCAGTGCCAGCACCATGCTGGAAACAGGGGCACCTGGGAGTGCTGCCTCTTATGTAAGAGGAGGAAGTTATTGCCTGGGATGATGTGAAAGGAGCTGTGCAGCTCTGGGTGGCTGAAGCTGGCACCTCAGAGAGCTCCGTTCTTCTCTGACCGAAGCCTTGATGATGTGTTTGAACCAGCATAGGTGCCTCTGAGCAGTGCACAAACTGATTTCTGCAACTTGCTTTTTTTGGGAAAGGATGTTATTTGCTGCAAAGGAACTGGAAGAAGATGCCATTTCGAATATAGGTATGATGTTTTTCAGCTTTCAGTCCAGTTTCTGTTCTGGAATAATGTCTTTGAGCAGGTTTCCTATTTAGAAACGGGTGTCTTATGACTGATTTTTAAGTAATGCACTAATGAAGGATTGCTTGGAACACAAACAAGTTGATCTTGCCAGAATTACTAAGGCAGGTACCTTGCAGCTGGATCTGAGAAAATTCAGTCCTCTCTGTAGGTATTCAGCTTGTGTCATGTGACAGGGAGATGTGTTTGGTAGAGAGAAATTTAATTTAAGAAACCCCATTAAGTGGATTGTGGGGTAGGTGCAGTAATTCAATAAGCTGAAGTGATTCATACACATTCCTGATAATTTTCAAGAGGCTCTTTTTGCAGTGCAGGTAATTTTGTATTTGTACTTAAGGTTTTTTGCTTGTTTAAGTGGTTACCTGGAGATGTGGCTGATACTAGAGGCTTTCTGACAATCAGTGAGATGTAACTATGGCTTTAGGTTAAGCAGAAAGCAATAAGGTTCTGTGAAGTCTTCTGAAAACCTGGATAAACAAACATTGTTACGGTTAGAGAGAAGCTCTGGAATGAAAACCCTGGAGGAACAGACTAATTTTCTATTAAAAACATCTGAAGAAAGGTAATGATCTGTACAACTGGAATGTTTGGAAACAGTTAATTTAATTAATTAATGTGTCCTCCTTGCTGGTCTGAAAAAAGCTTTTAGAAAGGACTGCAGACATCTGCAGTGCTTTTTAATATTTGATGGGCTTCTACAATTCTCCTAACAGAAAATTCATGACCTGCTCTATTTCTGTGATGCTGCTTTGGTGAGAGCATGATGGGAGAGAAGTCAGATGGATTCCTTATCTTCATGTTGAGACACCAAATCTTCCACTGCAGACTTACTTAGTGTTTTCTTCTCGTGTTTGTGATCTCTCCACCAGTAGGTAATTTTTAGGGATCTGAAACTGAATGACTGGCCCAGGATGCTGCTTCAGCTGCTGTCTGGAATGATGCAGAGCTTCACTGCCTGCTGCTTTTAGGATTCTTAGGAAAGGATACTGTGAGGGTTTAGCAAAAACCTGAGTAGCAGCTCAGCAGCTTGTGCAAAGAGAAAACGCAATGCACATAGATACAACAAAATGAATGCTGAGTGTAACATGCTTCAAAACTATTCTGCTTTCAGTTTGAGAAACTCATGGAGACCTGAACTCCTGTCAGTCTGTGGGGCCTGTAATCCTCCTTGGTGATGTGCTTCCCTTGGCTTTCCTTACTCTCTGGCAAAGGAAACCTCATTAACGTTTGATTTCTTCTCCTCATGTTGAAAACTTCTATAGAAGCCCCCAAAGGAATTTTTTGTGATAGTGTATCTTTTCTTTTAACCAAACATTATTTCTGAAATGTTTGAAAATAACTGCTTATTTATAGATTTTTTTTTTTTCTGAGTGAGAAAGACAGGAAGTTCCCATAGTAAATCCCCCCTTTCTCAAAGCTGTTCATCTTTCTTTGTACCCTACTTAGGGGTATCTCGTGTATACTGTAGCCACAAGATACAATCAAGTTTTAGTTGTGGGGAATGTGAATTTTTGGCATTTCATATAACCATGATAGTCACAAGTTTAGACTACCCAAAATCTTGCTAGCAATAATTCTGTAGCTGATGAAGCCAGTTTTCCAGTGTTTAACTATAGTCTGTTATGGAGAAGATTGAAAATTGGTTTCCCATCAGGCCAAGGTTTGGAAATATCAGCTGAATGTTTCTGGAGTGGTTCAGGTAAAGGCATTTATGGAATCATTGCAGAATCCTTGACTTGTTTGGGATGGAAGTAGCCTTCAACTGTCATCTGGTTCTACCTCTGCCATGGACAGGGACACTTTCCACTATCCCAGCTCCATCCAGCCTGGCCTTGGACACTGCCAGGGATCCAGGGGCAGCCACAGCTTCTCTGGGCACCCTGTGCCAGGGCCTGCCCACCCTCAGAGGCAACAGTTCCTTCCCTGTATCCCATCTAACCCTGCCCTGTGGCAGTGGGAAGCCACTTCCCCTTGTCCTGCCACTCCAGACCCTCATCCCAAGTCCCTCTCCAGCTCTCCTGGAGCCCCTTCAAGCACTGGGAGGGGCTCTCAGGTCTCCCTGGAGCCTTCTCTTCTCCAGCCTTAATATGCCTCCTCTATAAGAAATCCTTGGAATCTAAGTGTATGGATTCATGGCACAGCTGTAATGGTAGCAGCTTCTTCCCCTGGTAGAGCCAAAATGAACACATGGAGTATATCACCATCTGGGGAATGTATTTTTTCAGGGAGAGGTGGAGGTTTATGAGGGTTTAGCAGGTTAAATAAAAATAGATAAGTAAGTGTTTACAGCAGAGTCTCAGTATTTGCACTGAGGAGTTCAAGTTCCTGATGTTACTTGTGTGGTGTAAGCAACTCTGAGTTACTTTAATATCCTTATATTTTGTCTTCAGGTAGTTAAAAAATAGCAAAATGAAACGTTTGGCTGGCAGAACTCTCAGTGCTGTGATTTCACTGTTCCCAAACATGGAATCATTAAGGTTGGAAAAGGCTTCCAGGATCATCAAGTTGAGCCTTTGGCCAGTCACCACCTTGTCAAGCAGACAAGAACACTGAGTGCCCCATCCAGAGACAGTCCTGCAGTGACATTAATTTGAGCTTCTTTTCAGAAATACTTTCTGTGCAGAACATCTAAAAATATAGTGGCAACAGTTAAGACTCAGTTAATGTCTGCAGATGTGCCTGAATGTTAAATTAGGGGATAATAATGAAGATGTGATGTGACAAAAAGTTTGTCATTAATGATGAATAAACTTCATATGTATAACACAAAAATTGATGCCTGTGCTTTTAAGGATCTTAACTTCCCTTTTTTTCCTTTAGGTAATATCCACATTAAGAAGTGCCTTTTTTGGGAGTGCAGATGTGTTGTAAGCCTCAGGCATATTGTTGTTTTCCCAGGAACAGCAGGTACAAGTGAATGCAAAGGTGGTGATAATGAGCAGTGCTCCCTGTCTGCTGAGGGAACTGATAATACAGAAAATTCATGACTTTGCTTCAAGCAGTCTCTTTGGGAAGACAAAAATATGGAAACTGCTTAAAAAACCCCAATGTAGTAGCAGCAACAGCAGCAAAAAACCCACATAAATCCCACCTCCAAACTGCTCCATTTCCAGCTTTTGGAATTAAGCACTAATTAACTTCTGCCCAGTATGAACTCATCTGAGCCTGGTAGCAGTCAAAACAACATGTTAATTGTGTAATGTTAATAACACAAGAAAAAAAATTGAGCTTTTGGTAAATATAAATACATGCTGGTGGTATTTACTGTATTTGGAATTGCAGCTAATATGTGATCTAGTGTCAGTTTTTATAGAAATGTGAGATATGGAGCTCTGTAGAATTTTCCTGATGCTCATTGGCTTCTTATCAGTTGAACTCTTAGCAGCATCAGTGCTTGCTTGGATCTTGCATCCTGGAGATCCTGGTGGTGACCAAGTTCAACCATGTGGTTTGGAAAAGGGATAGCAAGGAGTTTTGTAACTTTCAGAATTTTTGGTACTAGGAGCTAATATAATTTCTTTAGAGTGGGTTTTATTTATTTTTTTTTTTAAATTTGTTCTCTCATATGTAGGTGAGAAGTCCTTTTTAAGCCAGGATCTGACAGAGGCAGCCTTAACATGAGGTCTCAAATTGTGGCTACCTCATCCCTGGAAGTGTTCCAGGCCAGCTTGGACAGGTCTTGGAGCAATCTGAAGGAGGTGGAACTGGGTGAGGTTTAACATCCTTTCCAGCCTAAATCAGTCTGAGATTCTGTAAGCAGCAGTTACAAATGAGTCAAGGTTCTTATGAAGCCTTCTGTACCAAAGTAATATTGTCAAGCTGCTAAAAGCATCCTGACTCTGGAAATGGAAAAGAGAAATTTGGATGAGTTTCTGAAAGTCCAGGCTAGCTACTCAGAATAAATGGAGCATTTCTGTTTTGCAGGGACATGAGTAATTAATTGAAAGTCCTCAGGTGCTGGGAACCTGTGCAGTGAACTGAAGAAAGAGGAGAGGCTCTGTAATCAGAGAAAGAATCTTCCAGTTCATCAAGGTGTTTTTAATAAGTGTGCCTAATATTTTTTTTAAAAAAATAAAATAATAAATTTCTCATTGTTTGTGTGAATAGACATGAAAAGTTGCACTAAGGACAGAGCAAGAGTGTTTCTACTGTGATTAGCAATATTCCTATTATTCTTAAAATATTGGAAAGTAATTGTTGGATTGATGGCTACTTTTCTTTACCCAGACAATATTTATGTGAACAGTGTCTATTGGCAGAACACAGTAGCAAGATAAATGCTGTGCTGAGGGCAGATCATTCTTGATTAGTTGGTTGTACCTGTACAGAGGAGAAGATGTAGATGTTGTTCATGATCTCTGAAGGTGAAATATTGATTCCCATCATGAATCATCTCTTACATGAGGAAGCATTATGTTAGTATGAGTAGCTTTGCCTGAACAGTGTTTACCATTGCCTCTATCAGGACCTCTTCTAATAACCTCTTAAAAAAATGGAACACTTGGGCTTATTCTGTGTTTATTTTCAGTTAATTTTGTGGAGTTTTACCATTCCAGTATCCTCTGCTATGATCATCTATAAATTGGCATATGGCCAAGTAATTAACATTCATAAGTGGTATATTAATAAAAGCAGGATTGGTTGGTAGATGAGGAAATCAAATACCAGTCATTCAGGTGATTTCAGAAGCTGAAGGATGTTGAGATGGGGGTTTGCTGTGCTGTCAGTCCAGTGAAATTCCAAAGATTACTGGCAAGGGAGGCTAAAATCTTCTTCCAGGAACCTGCTATTGAAGATTCATTTGCTAATGAGTATCCAGGGGTTTGGCATCCCATAAACCTCTAATACTGGCTCTAGGCCTTGCAGATCTTGGTGTGATAGGAAATACAATATTCTATTTTAAATGTAGTCAGTTTTCTCTAGTTGGAATAGAAGGTATAATATACAGAAGGGAAACATTATAAATAAGGTATGTGCTCTGTATATGGGAAGAAACAGTCTGAATTATGATCATGAGCTTTACAGCATGTTAAAAGAGAATTTTTGGGAAAATGGCAATGTTGGTACTTCAGTATATGGATAAATGAAATACAACATACAATCCTGGCAGAGGAGTAAGGATACAAAACAATTTTCAACTTAACAAAAAGCCTCTATCAATATTGATGTCTGACTCAGTATTTCTAGAACTGGTTATTTGATTATTGACAGGGATGAGTGCAGGAGAAGCCTGAAGGAGGGTGAGGATGGTGTGTGCTCTGTTTTCATTAAATATGTGACTATAGAACTAATTACATATTTAATTTTTTCAGAATAAGATAAATTAAAAGATTTTTTATTAACAAATACTTGTCCCACCTTCTAAATTTTAAGTCTGTGTAAATATTTTGTTTAAAGCAGCTTCTGCACAGGAAGTGCTGTTCTGGGAAAACATCTAAGGGGGATCATACACACACAAAACTGAGCTGTTTGATCTTGGCTCATGAGCTTTTTGGTTCATGATCTTTCATTCCTTTAAACAGCTGCCTAATTAGTCAGCCTTAAGGGCCAGTTTATCTGGATATACTGGGAAAAATATGGGATGCTTTGGGGCACTTTGTGTTCCAAGGTCTTGGTATTCAGGAGTTGGTACAAAAGGGCAGTTTGGATTTTCCTGGGGAAAGATCAGCCTGGGACTGAATATTTAAACCAGTATTTAGTGAATCAGTGTGGCCTTTCCACTTCTTCTGTGACTTATTTTTACTTCTTTCTTTCTTACTTTCCTGGTACAAAATTTTGACTTTTTTTTCCATGAGTGAAACTTTGTTATGAAGTGAAATTTGATTGTTTTAAAATTTTTCATAACTTGAAAATATTTTATTGTATTTTAAAACTCAACACATCTGTAAAACCATGGGGAATTTTAAATACATCAGCCTGACTTACACAGTAAGTACTTAGTTCTCATGGAAACTGGGCTAAAATCTTGAAGGATTCTGATACAGAATGCCAAGCATCTTCATCCTTACCCCCAAATCAATCAATTTTGGGAATATTCTGTTATCAGGCAGGGATTAGTCCTGGATACTTCAGATGCTGGTTCCTCGTGGGATTCCTCACAGCCAGCACCAGCCTGGACCAGGCAAAGTTAGAGGCAGGTTTGATTGAACACAGCATGAACAGACTCACAGGCACAGGTTCATTCTCAGGTGTAAGCTCTGGCAAGCATTGAGGAACAGCTGAAAATCAGATTTAGCAACAATACACTTTTAAAGATTAATGCAACCTGTTGGCATCCATGTAAGAAAAAACAAACCTCTCAGATGAATTCCAGGTTTAACTTTGATCGAGGGCATTTAGATTCTTTCCTGAAACTGTTTTTCCATGGTAACATTTCTCTCTCACTCCCCAAATTGAAATTTACTATTTAAAACCCAAAGGAGTTTTTTTGCCATGTTTCTGCACAATGTTTTTGTGGATGTTGCTCACTCTTGAAGAGGCATCACCATAGCAGCAGTCTCTTAGAGAATTTTGTGACTCTGCTTGTGGATCAGCGAGCAGCACTGTCTTGGATGCATCAGAGCATGTTTTGCTTACTGAATTTCAAAAAACAACTGAATCTGTGTTATTTATCATGAGATGAAAAGGTTTCGCATTTCCCTTGTCTTAAGTGGATGGTCATTTTGATTTATTGTGAAAGTTAAGTATGTTGCATGAAAAAACGAGCTCTGCAAACTGAATGTATTTTAGGAACACTGGTAAATAAAGAGTCTGAAGTGCTTCAGAAAAGGTCTCGTTTTTAAATTCACTGCATAAAATAATGGAAGTTAACAGCAGTGTATCTGCAGAACAGTTGTGCTTGGGCTGAAGCATCATGACTGAGGCTGCAGTGCTGATGGGAAAACACTTAAATCACTGCTTACAGAAATTTTCTGATCAAATCACTCAGTGGAGATCTTGGATCTGTAGGAAGAGGAAATGGAAATTTTCCCTGTTAGGTGGTAAGTGAGGAGCTTTGAGACCACCTGGTGGTTTTTGGTAAGACTAAGCATGTCCCAGTGCTCTGTAGCTGATTGAATTGGTGGTGGTTTTACATACTATTTAAAATGTTGCCCTCTTCTGGTTGCTGGCAACTATGAGAGTTGGGGATGGGGAGCAGTACACTAAATAACATAAAAAGGTCTGGGAAAAAGGAAAGCATGCATTTTATTTTGCATTAGAACAAACAGTTTTGATGGCTTAAAATAATCTAATACTTTACAAAGAACAGCTGAATATAAGGAAAATTTCCAGGCGCTTTTGATGATCCCAGCTAGTAAGGATTAATGTAGGGGAAGCAAGATTGGAGAGACCAACAGCCTTCATTAGTGTTAAAAACGTGTTTTTATGTGCCTAAATTATATGGTATGTTATTTATTTTGTTGTTAACTTGTTTTGAAGAACTGGTTTGCAGGAGAACTATGGCTTTGTGTAGAAATAGAGGCTGGGAGTGTGATTGCCTTGGGATGTTTTTGCTAGTCCAGGAATTCTTTTAAATAGGATCTGGTATTGCTTCTATTACTCTTCTGCCCCACCCATGGAAGTGTCCAAGGCCACGCTGGATGGTGCTTGGAGCAACCTGGGATAGTGGAAGATATCCTTGCACATGGCAGGGAGTGGAATGAGTTGGGCTTTGAGGTCCCTTCCAACCCAAACCACTGCAGGATTTTCTGATTTTATGTCTAACGTGTTACCAGTAAAGGCTGTGAAGTTTAATGGGAAATCACATTAGTATTTTAAATGGACTCTTGGGCTGGGGCTTTTGCTGATGATTTTCAACCCAAAGATAAATTTTGTACAGTGGTAGGGAGGAAGTTTTTCTAGACATCAGAAAAAAAGTGGTGTGAGGTCTATAAGCTGGCCTGTACCTTCAGGTGTTTTGGAATTTAATTGTGTTCTTTCCCACCTATTTAATATCAATATTTCTGAAATGACTTTGGTTTTCTTTGTTTTTGTTTTTTTTTAATTAATTGTGAACTGGATCTGGAGGGGGCTTATGAACCAGGAGCAGCTCTTGCCAGTAGATGGAGGTAATGAGATACAGAAGTCAAACTGGATTCTCTAGTCCTTTGAAGATGGGATAAAAGCCAAGTGATATGTAGGAAAAAGGAGAACTTGTGATTTGCTTTTGCATTTCGTAGGACTTGCAGAAGAAATTAAGAAAGCTGGTTTAAAACAGGATTCAGACTCAAAATGCTGCTGTACAAGTATTCCTGCCTTGGGGAGGTTTCCTGTTCTTTCTCCATTTTCTGCACACTTTCTGCAAGTAATTAGTATTCTTTCTGTAAGTGTGTTTTGGGGCTCTTCTAACAGTATGAGTCACAGTGAGAATAGATTCTTTCACAGCAGTATTCTAGTTTGCCTTTTGGTTTATAACGTTTCATCCTGTTTTTTAAAATTAGTTGAAGGAAGGAAGCCAGTTTAGCTGAATCCAGGCTCGGAGGGTGCATGTCCGAGTTCTCTGAGGGTTTATCTTGTGGGACAAGATCCAGAGACTTGTTTACATTATAAAATCCTCCTGTTAACCTGAGAATCTACAAGTTAAATCCCCTTTTTGATAGTTACAACCTCACAGATGGTAGTAGTTGCAGCAGCATAGTGCTGCATTTGCCTAAAGAGCAGTAGGACACTTTTTAAAGTCAGTTTTGAGGATGCCTCTATAAATTGTTTGTGTGTTGCCATTCCCACCTGCTTTATATCTAAAGAAATACTTGTAGTCAGTCGTCTAAGTGAAGAATTGTAAGTTGCATCATTTTGAGAGGGCCTCCAGAGGACAGTGCAACAACTTGATGCACCGTTGTTTCCATGTGCTGCACTGCTGCCTTTGGGTTGGAAACCCTGAGATTATTCCAGTCTCACCTTATCTTTTGCTTTACAGGATGAAACTGAAGCCTCTGAACCTTGCAGCTGCTCACTTTAATTAGAAAATTGCCCAGAGGTGTCAGGAGTAATGGCATTAAATAAGTACCTGTTGTGGGTCTTGTGCCTCGTGCTCAGCTCTTGCTTTGGAGAGAGAGCTCAGATCCCAGTGCTTCAACTTTTAAATCTCTTTCCATGGGAAGAGTTATGGGAGGTGTGGCTGACACTGAGAGTTTACAGGCCAAGGTTAAACAAAACCAAAACAGAAACCCAGAGCTGAGAGATTTCAGGCAGCATGAAAACAGTTTGAACATTGCCAGCATGTTTTTGCTTAGTGAGATATGTATGACTGTGAGTTCAGAGATTTTTTTTTTTAAGGAAAAGTGCCTAAGGAGATGTCATTTTTCTTAGCACTGTCACAAATTTTATAGATGTTGGCACTAACTCTTTATTCCTCATATGCAAAAGTAGAACTTGCCATAAATTGACTGTCATAGCTTTGTGGAAAGTTACCACTCATGGTGAAGTGTTTCATGACAATTATGCACTGTCCATAGAGTAATTGAATATAAGCAATTTATGTGTCTGTATTTTTCCTTTTCTCCTGTTTTACAGCAGTGAGAATAATTTTGAGCTTTCTAGGAGCTTGTTTGTGCAGGACCATATGGAAAACAATGCCCTGGAAGGAGTGCTTGCTGATATGGAAATAGCATCTGGAGTCATTAGTTTGTGGGAGTAACCTTCCCAAAAGAGGTAATTCTGACTTCAGGATGCTGCACTTGTGTGTGTGTGTCAGGGTGCTGGTAATACACATGTGCTGTGGGTGTCTGGGGATGCTGTACCAAAGATTTCTAGAGCAAATAAATGTGCTGGAGGTTGAGAATGAGAATATCTCCTAGGCTGGGCTAAGGGTGAAAGGAATTTTAAAATGTCCAGGGTTCACACCTAGGGAGAGCAGAGAAAGAATGTCTTAAAGAAGGAATGAAGCATTTGGTATGTGTAATTTTGATTGTGCATGTCTCAAGAATCTTCCCTGCTTAGTTTGTGATTTGGCACTGAGGAGGCTGAATAACACAGGGCTGAAAGGTGGTGGGGCATTGCCCAGGCTCCCCAGGGAATGATCACTGTCCCAAGGCTGCCAGAGCTCCAGGAGGGTTTGGACAGCTCTGTCAGGCCCAGAGTGGGATTGCTGGTCAGGGTCAGGAGTTGGACTGAGGTCCCTTCCCACTTAGGATATTCTGTCATTCTGTGAAATGACAACTAAAGCAATTCACAAATCACAGTGCCAAGTCTTGCCTCTCCTAGTGCTGCATTGGCCTGTGCACACAGGAGTAGAGCTCAATCCATGGAAGTTTCCTAAATCTCCTACTTCAGTGCCAAAGGCATGGCATAGAAATTCTGTTTGCAAATTGTCATTACTTTATATGATTAGGGCAGCTTTTCCTGTGTTTTGTCAGTTCAGGTCTTCTGTTTAGGGTGGTGGGTTTACTGCTGCTAGGAAAAAACTAGCCCCTGACTGTGGCAAAGGGAGATCTGGAATTTCAGATAACTCTGGGCTGTTGCTCTAGAAAGTGACATTTTGGGGCACCTTTGGTTGACCATACCTTTTTCTGAGCTCCTCCTGCCAGTTCAGTTCAAGGGGTGAATTAGTGTCCAACTTGCCTCTTTACATCAAAATGCACAGCTGAAATCTATAATCAAAATAACCTCAGCTTCTATATTTTGTGCTTGTTCCAGGTTAAAATATTATAGGACCAGTAATTTAGCTATTACACTTCTGTGTTTATACTGCTTATTGAATCTACTTGTAAATTTGCAGTGATAAATTATAAATGTGGGGTATGTTGGCCATTAATCTGAGGCTAAGCTTGGTAGCAAACTGTATTTCTCAGTGCTGCTAAATAATGCTGAGGAGCTCATTGAAATGGTCACTTGAATTTTAAAACCCCTCTCTTTGATTCAGACAAGGCCAGCAGTGAACTGTAAAGATGCAGCTGTGTACAGATGCAGGAGCTGAGCTCAATAGTTCCCTTCTCCTGCCCGTGGAGCCAGGAGAGGGACAGGCAGTGTGTGACATGGGAACAGTTGTGGCAATGAACCTTCTAAATCCGGGGATCCCAAAGCCTGGTGTATGAGAGGATTGTTCACCGGATGTGCGGGGTCCTTTCTGCTCTCAACTGGGGGAGGAAGCTTGGGGAACACAACTGGGGACTGTTGCAAGAGAGGATGTAATATGAAAATCTCAAGGGAAAGGCCTTTGGCACTGTGCTGCTAGAGGAAAGCTTGTGTTTTGAGGAGGGGCTGGATGGAGGATGTCAGTGATGGGAATGAGAAGATTTGGAAGACAGAAGGCAAAAGGAGGAAGGATTTGGGTCACTAGCATTGGTCTCAAGCACAGTGCCAGTTTTAGATGTACTTGGTAGCAGAGCAAGGACCTTGGTTTATTTAGCCTTTGCACCAACAGCTATAAAATGTTATTTTGCTTATGTTTGCATAAACAAAACTCGTGTTCTTTGTATTTCCTTGGCATGTGAATATAGATTTGTGTGGTTAGGAGAAAATAAGTCTTAACCCTGAAAGTTCTGATCTGGCAGGGGTCAGTGCTTGTTTGCTTTTAGGTGCTGTTCCCCTGCCCTCACCGCAGGCAGCTGAAGTGTTATTCCCTGGCTGTATCCTGTTTCTCTCTGGCTGATACTCTCAGCCTGTGGGTAGCTTTCCAGAAGGGCTTGTGGACATCAAATCCCACTGCTTTTAGAAGTTCCCCTTTGAGATGTCTCATTTGGTGGTTAAAATTAACAGTGTAGGATGCTTACAGATCCCTTGAGGATGCGTTTCTGTGCCTTGTTGGCTTGGTAATTGTTCTGTGCCTTGTTCTGGTTGTCAATATCTCCAAGTTGATAAGGAAGAGGTGCTGTAAACAGATGTTCCTCCTTGACCAGGGTTAAACCCACAGCAAGAACAATCCCCTTTACTTTCCTCTCTAAGAAAAAGTCCAGGTAGTTGCTGTAGAGAGCAGTGGGAACAAATTTAAATGTATGCACTGAATGTATCTAAGTCTTCATGGGGTTGAGTTGTGCTTTAAAATAGGTGTTGGGAGCTGAGCTGTTCTTTGTATACATTACACCTGTATGTGATTTCTGCCTTCAGGTCAGCATCTGGTTGATTAAACAAGGGGAATAAACTTGGAGCACAAGGAAGAAGAATTCCCTGTATAGGAGCAAGGGGTTTATGTTATATATATATATCAGCCTAATGAAGTGCTGGGAATGAGCACCCCAATATTGACATGATAATTGCTGCCTGTTTTCCATCAGGAATGCCTGTTGTATTCATACACACTTGGGCTGTTTTTTCAGACTAGTGTTACAAATTTTCTAAATTCTGTTACATAAAAATAATGATTCTACATAGAGGTAAGACTGGATTTAATACTGAAATGGAAGATACCATCTACCTGCTCTGCAGGCACCTTCATGCCTGTCAGAGGCATCGGTGTGAAAACAGCTGTTGAGTTGGATGTCAATGAAATAGAAGTGCGAAATCCACCAATGTGTTATGGTGTGGTCCTGAAGAAGAAACAAGTGAGGCTTCACTCCATTTTGATGAAACTGTGGTCAGGTAACCTATTTAGGGTTGCTTTCTGAGGGGCAAAGAAGGAGAAGAAATGGGGGAAACCCCATGGTCAGAGTTTAGATACTGAACCACAATCTGTTGGTTTCTGGGATGTGTAATAGATTTCCTTCTGAAATTGCACTGTAGAGGATAGAAGCAGGTCTGAAACAGATGAGGGACATGGGAAGGAGTGTGTCTCCCTGTGTGCTGTCACTCAGATAACTGAAATGGATCACCTTCTGCTTTGGATACAGGTGATTAAGACCAAAGATTTTCTTTTCTGTCAGGGTGTCAAAAAGAAAAGGAAGAAAAATGCCTGTATTCTCCAGGCTATTATAATTTACCTTCAGGTTGTATTGCAAACATCTGTGTACTATCACCTGTGATGGGTAAACTTACCAGCCAAGAGCAGCATCTTCTTCTGTGGAATGAATGTTAGATTTTAACTGTTTCTAGCTTTGTCTCCACGTGGTGGTTTAAAACTGGGGCACAGATGTACCTTCAGCATATAATGCATATGCGTAATCAAAAGCACTGGTTTGCAGTAAATAATTCATGTCAGCTGGGGCACTTGGTTCTGATAATGAGATCTCAGGGGCTTGGCTCTTTCCAGATGATATATGAAATATTTGCTGTTAGTCATTCACACTGACAACTACTTAGTTGCTAATAGGATTTGTGTGTTGAGGGGAAGGAAATTCCTGAAGTTTTTTGGTTGTTTCTATCCTTTCTTGATATCTCTTTTTTTCCTGTCTGCCTGGGCTTTGAGCAGCTCTGACTGATAAAACTGGAAGGACGAATGACTACCACCCCTGAGTGAAAACCTCTAGGAATTGACATAGGTAGATATAAATCTCTATTATGCTGTTATTGACAACCTGCTCCATACAAAATCCATACGGAAATTGTCTTTGAAAGGGTGGGAAGCTGTTAGGCAGAGAGTGTTGGTATTTCACCAAAGTATTTCTGTAGTTTGAGGGTCATGAAAATGTGGATGGAAATAAAAAACACCTATTTACATACCCATTAAACTTTTTGGGAATATGGAGATTTGGGTAGCTTTATCCCTCCCTTTAGGTAAACTTTAGCAGGACAAAGTAATTTGTGTTCTGTCCCACAACTGATGAGATGCTGAGGTAAGAAATTGTGAAGTAAGCTTTTATTTTCACCTCCTGGCATTTTTCTTACCAACTTACGTGTGAGAGAATTGGTGAGTGACAGCATTTGCTCAAAATCTGGTGATGCTCTTGAGCTTTCAAGTCAGCAGTTCAAAACTTGGGTAAAGGTGACTGACAGAAGGAACAGTTATTTGGGAGCAGGATGCAGTAAATGTCCCCCCATGGCAATGGATGGAATGAGATGATCTTTAAGGTCTCTTCCAACCCAAACCAGTCTGGGATTCCACCCTAAACCAGTAAGGATTTGGTTTAGCATTGGTGCTGATGCCTTGCACTTGGAATGTCAGATTTTGTGTGTGGAGTAGCAAACACAGTGACTGTATGTTCTTCAACCTTTGGTCATTAAAAATGTTATATTTTTATCAAAAGCTTTATTAGTCAAAAACCTTCCTTAATGGCTGTGTTTACTGGTGCCCTTCCTTAGTGCACAGTACTGCAGTAATCATGACAGCTTCTGTAATTAATAGCAAATGAACATATGATGGTGGTTGCTGCTAAACCTTGAACCATCTGCTCATGGCACTTGGCTTGTCAGTCTTCTGTGCAGGGATCTGGTGAGGATATTGATGATGAGTTCTGTGGTTCTTCTCTTCCAGAAGGTTTAAAATCCACACCTCATAATCAGGCAAGGAAGAGGTGTTTTTTCTGTAACTTTTAAAAAATTGTCACCTGCTTTGTGCACTTAGGTGTGCTTCCTTCATAACAGAAAGGGAAAAGGGATTTGCTTGTGCTTCTCTGCTGTTAGTCCTGCTGATGTCTGTCAGCCTTTTGTTTGATACCATCATCCAGATCCCAATTTGGAACAGAACTGGAGTGTGTGTGGAAGTGCAGTTCACCACAGCCCTTCTGTGCAGGTTGTTACAGTGCTTGCAGTGACTTTTGGTGGTGGTTGTCCTTTCCCTTGCTCTAGGCTAGCTTTTGGCAGTGCACTTCCAGGACAGTGGTGTTTGTACATATTTAGTGCAATCACACTTTGATTTTGGCCTGGGAGGGACCTTCAAGACCACATTGTTTCACAGAGGAATAGCTGGACCCAAGGAGCATCATTTAGTCATTGTTGTAGATCAGGTGTCTGTGGCTGCTGAGGCTTTAAGTCAGCTGAGGTCAGCCTGGGGAAACCAGCTCTAATGTTTGACCTCAGAGAAAAGGTGAGGCTCTTAAGGCTTCTAAGTCAGAGAGGAGAAGAATGGATTTGTTACAGATGCCCAGAGAAGCTGGGGCTGCCCTTGGAACCCTGGAAGTGTCCAAGGCCAGGTTGGACAGGGCTTGGAGCAACCTGGTCTGGTGGAAGGTGTCCCTGCCCATAGCAGGGGGTGGAATGAAATGAGCTTTAAGGTCCCTTCCCACCCCAGCCATTCTATTTGAGGTATTTGAGGGTACTCAGTATCTGTAACTTGAAGGAGAAAAATTGAAAATATGCTTGATATGGCTGATTCACCTGTGCTATGAAAAGATATATTGCTCTTTCTGAATCTGGAAATAGTTTATGAGCTACTCTGCTTCCATGCAGGTATCTGTTTGGTGTTGCCCTTATAATGCTAAAAAAAATCAGCTGGAAGATGGGCTCCTTTAAGAGTAAAAACAAAGCTGGATGTGAAGGGATAGCTCAATATATGTAAATAACTCGCCTTTATTCTGGTAATTCTCTTATCCTGATGAGCTTCCGTATTCTCCAAAGCCTTTATCAGTATTCCATATGTATGCTGATGATTATTCACTGTAAGTGTTGCTTTTGCAGCAGAGTAAGCCTGGTGGGAATGATACAGGCGCTGCTTCTACGGTGAGGATTTGATCCAAGCTTCTTGCTTGAAAAATGCCAGATTTCCATTTTTTTAAAAAAAATTCCACTTCCTCCCAGTAAGACTGTACTTGTTTGAAAATAATATTTTTAAATAAATGTAATTTTTTTGCCGAGGTGAACTCTGGTGAGCGTGTATGGTAAGTGAAGTGAGATGAAAATCCCTTTGGTTCAGCTGTTTTCTGCAGAGAATAAATTACCAGAATAGGAGCTCGTTCTGCCTTCGTGTGAGCTTAACACGGAGTGGTCATATGGGTTCTTGCAGAAGTGGGTCAAAGCTATTTTTGCTCTTTGCCTCCAGCCATTAAGAGGGAAAATTGGACACCTGGCTCTCCACTATGCCAAGTGTTTTATGTCTATTTTAGCATGCCTTCACCACAAGAAAATAAAAGCCCTTTCAGCTACTGTTCTCTCCCTTGGAAAAACTGTAGCTTTAAAAATTGATGGACACGTGCTCGGTTAATGATGAAAATAAATTTTACTCCTAAGAGATTTGTGTTAATTGAATACATGGGTATTTTAGCTAAGGCTAGAAAAGTGTTCTAGGGATTTGGAAGTGGTATTTAAATTTCACATCCAGCTGTGCTTACAGAGCAGGCACCCTATGGAATATAATGCACACAACCTGAAAGCAGAGCTAGGAAAACCTAAGCAAAATCGTGTTAAGACTACGATAAGAGCTGTCTTGAATTTTGCTAAGGGAACTTAAAATACAGCACAAGACACCTGACTTGGCAATTCAGATTGATGGAAACCAAATTCATCACCATTGTGGTCAGCTGCAGTTTGGAAAAGGGGATGCGGGGTAAGAGCACTTGAGAAGAAAATTAAAGATACCAGGCATGTATGATGAGTATCCTAAAGTAATCGACTACAAAGTAATCTACTAGATTTCTGTTTTGTTGTGTTTCCCTCTGCTTTTGGCATGATCTCACAGCCTTGCATGGTCACCTAGTTCATGTGCTGCAGCAGAGTAGAGTCATGGAATCATTGATGCTGGAAAAGACCTCTGAGGTGGAGTCCAAGTATTCCCACAGCACTGACTTTGAGCTCTCTCCAGCCTGGGGTTGTGCCCATTCCCTGGGGAGCCTCTTCAGTGCTAGCCACCCTCTGGGAGAAGAACCTTTTCCTGATAGCCACCCTAAACCCTCCTGACAGCGCTCCAGCTGTTCACTGGGTCCTGTTCCTGGCTACAGAGATGGAAGCTGTCCCTCATGAGGAAGCTGCAGCCCCCAGTGAGGTTTGATCTCAATCACCTCCAGGAGAACAAGCCAATTTACCTCAGCTGTTCCTCATTCAGCTGCCCCTCTGAGCCCTTCAGCTTCTTTGTGTCCCTCCTTTGGATGCTCTCCAGCAGCTTCAGATCCTTCTGATATTGTGGTGCCCCAAACTGTCCCCAGTGCAGAGCAGAGGGGGACAATGCCCTACCTGGCCTGGCTGCTGCCTGTCAATGAATCTGCAAATCTGCCTCTGTAGTAAGAGGACTTGGATTTTTCAGCTCTGGTTTAACAGTTGATGTTTATCTCCCTTGAAAGCTTTTTTCCCTTTCGATAAGGTCATACACAGTGGTAATTTAAAAGGCAAAATAGTTCTGTGGTGGTTCAGGTCTCCTGTTCTATTTGTGAGGTACCTGTAGTTGGCCTCACTGACCTTCCAGACCACAAGGTACTTTGGACTTGTTTTTTGTGTCAAGGAGTAAGACCTGTAGCAAACAGACTGGGAGTTCTTGGCTCTGAGAGAAAGCTTTTGACCTTTGCAAGGTTGTGGTGATTTTTATTCAACTGAACAGATAGGACTGGAGTTCTGTAAAGTCCCTGAAGTCTCCCTGGTTTGCAGCTGGTGGTAGCCAACTGCTTGGACCAAGCCAGGGAAAGTTCCTCTGTGTTCAGACCCCTTCCATGCCTGTAGGGAGAAGCACATTTTAAATAAAAACTGTCTTGGTGCCACTGTGCAGTTTTAATTCCACATTTTTTATCACTGCTTGAATTAAGAAGGAATTTTGGTTTTCACTGTTTTGCATGGAACTACTCTATCATCTGTTGTTTTCTATGTGACCATTTCAAATCATTTCAGGGAGGAATTGGTCTGAACCACAATTCCTTTGTTCTGTAGCATGTACTAATTCCTGCATTTTCCACAGCGGGAAATGCTTTGGAATTATTAGGATGGGGAGAATGTGTATTTAAATCCCATCTGGTGCTGAGCTGAGTGTGGTGAGGAAGGTCATCCTAGGTAACCCCACACATGCATCCTATGTAGGATAAATGGTGCTGGTGACATGTTTTTTCCCTGTTGATGGTCCTGCATCCTGGAAAAATGAGGGTCATTTTTATCTGGAAAGTGAAAGCACGTAAATGGCTGAGCTCCAAGGACAATTACAGCTGCAGAGGCATCTTGTTTTGCCAGCAGAATGAAATATTAGGAAGTCAGATTTCTTTTGTGAGTTGACCTCAGTTGGTTTTTAAGGAGTCTCTGCTCCAAGTGTGCTGTGCTGTGAAGGCTGAGAGGGGGAGTGGGACTCCAAGTCGAGCTGTGTCGCACTGCGGAATTATTGCAGGTATAAAGATAAGGTTTGATGGACTGGCTTTTATAATTTATGGGGTTTTAGCTCTTCAGTGTAGGGTGGCTGTCTGTAAATAGCCATTTTCCACAGTGCTGGGACAAAATTTGGAGCAGTGTGTGAAGGCTGAGTCCTTCAAATGCTGTTGGTATCCCAGAAGAGTTAGTGGGTATCAGCTGAAGCTAATGAGGGGCTGGCAAAATGTTCTGGACCCCTGCAAAACAGAGCTTTGGAAGTCTTTGGCTTTTTCTTGCCTAGAAAACAGTCAAAAGTATCGAATACCACCTTTTTTAACGAGGTGCAATGTATGCTTTCCAAAACAGGAGGCCAAATTCTCATGGAACACACATAGATGTTTAGTGTCACACGCTTTGGACAGTGGTACCTCACTGAACTAAGGCTGTGCCTAAATTCTACACGAATTGCTATTGTTTGAGTGCAAGAAAAGTGGCTTGCTGGAGTCAGCATCTATTATTTGAGAGTTATCTATTATTTCAGTGACTGCTGAAATGCAGTGGTTTATTTCTCCTCTCTGAGCACACGTGCTTGCTTTGCCCATAATGCCTCCGACGTTAATGCCGGCTGTGTTTACAACGGGTTGTTTGGGGATTGTAAATAATTTTGAAGCAGCAGGAGTGACCTACTTCTTAGAAGCATTTGCCTTCTGGCTGTTTTGCGGGTTCTGTGGATTCCCAGATCCCTTTCATGGAAAGGCAATCTTCTTTCAGGTTTAATGCTATACAAATGTAAAGAGAAGTATAATTTGGAATATTATGCAACTAGAATACAGCTTGTTTGTACAGTTATTGTTGTATTTCCTACAAGGTGTTCAGCATTCAGCACAGAAGCAAGTGTGGCATAGGTAACAACTGTGTGGATTCTTTCTGGAGTACAGGGAATAATTACAAGCAAAATCTTTGTTTATTAAGCTTTTTTTTTTTTTAACTGATGTTTTAGGTCACTCACAATTCTGTTTAAGAATAGTGAGTTTTTGTTCTTTGCTTATTTGATTTCAACTTGGCTAACACTAGATTTCATGAAGCAGATTTTTGACTTTTCTAGGCTGTTTTGGGTAATGTGTGGTTCCCTTTTGTGTCTTAGCTCTTCTCCTCTCCCCCTCCATTAGTTCTTCCTTGCTTATCACTTTTTCCTGAGTTCATGCTATTATTTCTGGGGATGCTTTGCTCTGTGCCATGTTTTAATTTGAATTTAGATGCATTGTTCCTAGGGATTTAAGGGTGTAACAAAATCCTGGTGGGGTCACCCTTCTCTTCCACAACATTTTTGTCTGACAATGTGGATATTTGTTGGATTGGAGAAGCTTGTGTTTTAAGAACAACAACAATTTTTGCTAGAAATGTCATTTTCCAGGTTAAACTAATGTAAGGAATGAAATGAGGACAGAGTGAAGTGTGTTGACAAATGTAAAGCAGAGGGGTTGAGGAAGAAATTCATGGCATACGAAAAGTTTAATTATACAGTAAGGAAATAGAAAATGTTCAGTAGCCCTCAGGGGACTGAGGTACATGACTGAAATTGTGGTGTTATCCTAAACAAGTCTCAAAGGGATAATTGTTTTTACTTAAGGATTGCTGCAGAATGTCGGATTAAACCTCAAACCATCACCTGCAAGCAGAAGACAAGGGAAGAGACCTGGCTTTGTTATCAAAAGAGCTAAATCAGGAGCAAGTCTGTGGCTTGGTTGTGATTAGAATGGTTTTCCAAACTGTTGGGCATTAGAAAACATCTACTTCCAGAATGCAGTGGGAATGATGTCTTTGTTCAGATGTCTTGGAAGAGCTGGGGATGTCTTTAGGAGAGGAAAGGCCCTTATTTTGGGTTTGCTGCAGCCATCACTGCCATCTCTCTGGTTTGCTGGGACCATTGGTGTTGCTCCCACCGCTCCAGAGTGGGACAGGCTCCTTTCCAAGCTCATTAGAGGAGCAGTAGCAGCTTTCCTCATGGAGGAGTCAGATCCCTTTACCAGGTCTCCCAGGAGGATGAAATCCTTTGAGACAGAGAAGCTCCCTGGATTATGATGATGATGATTTTGATTTTTGAAAGTGCATGTCCTGTACTTTTCAATAACTTAAATGGGTTTGAAGTGGGTCTGTTTACTCAGATTGCTCTGGAAAAGTGAATCCAAATTGCACTTTGTCCCCCTGGGCAGGGGAATAAGAAAGTGAATTTTCACTCCTTTCAGGAGTGGAGTTTAAGGCTGGTTTTGTAGGGTGGCCTCTGGGCCGAACCTCTCTCCCTGCACTTGGGATCTCTCCATAGATGTTCAGTCCTGGTTTTAAAGATGTTCTTTATTAGGCTGAAAGCTGGAGTCGCTTCAGATTCTTGGGGGCAGGAGGCTGATGTTATCAGGCCTGTTTTGCTTCCTTCCCTCTTGGCCCTCCCTCCCATCCCGCCTCCCCTTGGGGCCGCTGACCCAAGGCCTTCCAGCAGCAGCTCCTCCCTGTTTTCCCAGACTGGCGTGTTTGTAATTAAATGTCGCAGGCAGAATTTCTCTTGCTCTGCTTTGCAATTGCTCCAGTGTCTTTCTCTTCTCGTTCTTCACCTGGGTGGCATTTTCTCCAGCCAGCAGGATGAAAATCCATTTTTCCAGTTTTTGGTGGTTGCTGTCACTTGGTGGCTCAAAACTGCCCTTGGAATTTATCTGGTTTGTGTTTTGTCACGTAATTTTAACACTTTGATCTTGGCTATGCAGAACATCTCAAATCCTGGAATGTAACCTGGAATGGTTCTCTCACTGGTGTAGGAATATCTGGGGCTCTTTTCCACTGTTCAGCACCTGATCTTTGTTGTCTGCGTGGCCATGGGCATGTGTTAATCTTTATTTTGGCCGACAGATCCTCAGATTTGCCTCCTAGCAAGTGCATGGCTTCTGCAAGCTTTTTATTCCTGTTCAGTGTTTATCAACAGACATCAAATTTAATTGTCTTGCCTGTAGACAATGGAAATGTCATTTTTGTCCCTTGTGACTGGAAGAAGAGTTTTTTATGGGGTACTGGAGTGAATAAAAAATCCCCACACAATGTTATTTTTGTTTCTTTTTTTTTTTTTTTCTATTTGAACATTTTGATGTTTTTATATCTCTAAGAATGAATGATTGAAAAAGGTATTTTTCCTGTAGTTTTTCTTCCTCTGAAATTACTTTGAAGAAGTTGGGAAAACAGGCATGTAGGCCTTGGGAAAAACCTAAGTGTTGTGTTAGGTGACCATTTCTCTTCTGTCAGGATATTGTGAACAAAATGGGAAGCCATTCCATTAAACTTCACTGAGATAGCTGAATTAATTTAGTTATAGGGAAGGGAACCCACAAATGTTCCCTGCAGAAATTCACTGTAGCAGAAGAGGCTTCTGAAGAGCTGACAGGAAGGACAGGAAAAAAATAGTGAAGTTAACAGAAAATTCTTAGAATACCTGAAAATGAAATGAATGATCTTGGACTGGGAAGCAGATGAGGAAGTGAGGATTGGTTTCTTTTTGAACGATGGGCAAGGAAAGGAGCAAGTAATGTTAGGTAGCTGATACATTCACCTGAACTGTGGAATAATCACAAAATAGGCACATAAAGTAGCTTTAGATGGGAAGGTCACACCACTCTTTGGTATTCCAGCAGGCACATCAGTGCCATCTTTCCTGTCCCTCATGTTGGTTGTAGCAATGTTAGAACTGAAGGAGAATCTCAATTACCTGCAGTGTTCTCATATTGCTGAAACCTGCCTTGAAGGGCTGAATGTAAAAAATAAAATATAAATCGCTTTTCTTGCCTGGTTTTAAAAAAAATCATGTAAGACTGAAAATATTCCACTATAAGTGCATGCATTTGAATACAGTCCTCAGGATGCTGGGTAAAATCATGTAATATTGCAAAAGAAATGAGGGTCAGATGGCAGCACATAACAGCCTTAGGAGAGATGGCAGGAATTAATATTGAACATAGTGAAGAGAGGAAAATACAGGTGTGGGAGTTGCCTTGATGAGGCAGTTTGTGAGTCAGCTGGGAAATGGACTTTTACAGCTTTAACCAAAATGGTCATATTTTGTCGTAGAGATTGCCTGGGAAAGCAGGCAGTGCTTGTACCTCTGAGATCAGTTGCTCCCAGTGATAGCAATCCTTGCTGCTATGAAATTCCTGATGCCTACGCTGGAAAATAGAAAATAGAGGCGTTTTTGCCTTCGCAGTTATACTTCCAATTTGAAGGAAATTGATGGCTAGGTTGAAGAAGATCCTTATTAAAGGCTTTTCTGTCTGTATCAAATACTGGAAACAGATTTCCTGCAGTGGGTTTGCTGGTAGATGAGCACAATTTTGATGTTGCTGTGCTTGTAGAACCTGCAATATTTGTAGATACGCAAATCTGCGGTGGCGCTGAGTTATGGTTGGACTCAGTGTTGGAGGTTTTTTCCAACCTTAATAATTCAGTAAGTATCTCAGGTAAAGTTTGGGAAGGGCTGTGGATTTTCAAGTGACACCTTTTCCAGAGAAATATAAAATATGTTCTTGTGCTTTTCCGAATGAAATATTTGTCAGTTTTATTTTGCTATGGTTGGAGCATTTCAGAAAGGTCAAGGCATAAGATCTACACTCCAAGTTGTGGCCTAGTTGATGTGTTTTCCTGTCTTAATAATTGTATACTAGCAACCTTAAGCTACTCAGGAGGCAATTGAAAATGACTTGTCAGGTGAGTAAAATCATCATTCCTTAGCAGGATAATACAGCTTCCTTATATCTTATTTATTAGGTGTTGAAATGTTTGAGCCAAGACTGCTCTGGTGGATTTATACAGCTTGAAGCTGCCATGCTCTGCCCAAAAACAGCCCAGAAAAAACCCAAAATGCAACTGAAGCTTTTGGGTAGATTTCTCCTGTTAATCATAATGCCATTGGCAGTGTTCACAATTTTTGTTCAAAGCCTGTGCAAGGCTTGTGGTTTTCCCCAAAATGCAGTGTGTGAGCAGAAAAGTCTTAGGAAGCTTTGGTCACATAAAGCTGTCATGAGAGTAGTGTGGGATCCATGGTTGGTTTTTTTAGCCAATAAAAATTATATTTTCAGGCTTTTAAACACCTTTCTTTTCTGTTTTAAATTATTCTGCAAGTAATTTTTTGTTTTTAAGGAACTTTGCAATGGGATCCTGGCTAGTGGAAGGGCAGGAGGTGAGCAGAGATTGTGTAATTTGCCATAAACTTTCCTTTGTGCTGCTTTGTGTTTTGCCCTCTTCACTCACAGTGGCTTGGGGAAGGGCTTTTCTGTCCTGCAGAATAGCTTAAAGATATCTTAGGAGATGTTGGGGCCACGGGGGGATTTAGGATTGGTTTAGAGGGCATCCCATCGTTAGCAGGATCTGGATTTAATATGAAAACCCCTAAATGAATGTCTAATCCTCTTCTTTCTGGGGATAGATGTTTTATCCTCATTTTGAAACATGGCCTTCCACTGCTGCAAGTAAAAATCTATTAGCATCTGCAGCTGGATGCTTGCCAGGCGAGATACATGGATATACATTTCATTTTGGCAATTGGGAAACGCTGAGCGGGAGCCAGGGGGAACTTTGTGGCGTTTGTGAGTTAGCAATGTGTGCTGTGATAATGGGTTGTTCTTGTGGGTTTACCTAAGTGGGGTTTTTATTTCATTTCTCCTGCTGAGGGAAACAAGATCTGCCAAGTACAAGAGGTTAAATTCAGCATGAACTAAAATTCTCCTGGATACCAGAAACTACATGCTAGGCCTGTCCTTAGCCTTGCCTCAACCTCAGGTTGCTTATTCCTAATGACTCCCATGGCTCTAAGAAGTGAAAGGCACAATTTTGTTGCTGCCAGAGGGTAGGGATGAATGGGATATTGGGAAGGAATTGTTCCCTGTGAGGGTGGGGAGACCCTGGCACAGGTGCACAGAGAAGCCGTGGCTGCCCCTGGGTCCCTGGAAGTGTCGCAGGCCGGGCTGGATGGGGCTTGGAGCAGCCTGGGACAGTGGAAGGAGGTGGAATGGGATGGTCTTTAATGTCCCTTCCCACACAGACTGTGACAGGATTCTTTTTCTGGAGGACACAGAGGGAGCGGATCCTTCCTCTGGACTCCTACTATTAATTGTAGGCTGCTTTGTTAAAAGTAAGATATGGATTTACTGGAGCAAATCTCTTGAGTGACAGAAAGATGATGGAGTGGAGCGTCTTTCAAGTGAGGAGAAGCTGAGAGAGCTAGGACTGCTCATCCTGGAGAAGAGAAAACTTAGCAAACTTATCCACTGGTGTTAAACTTACCTGTGAAATATTCTGCTGGTTAGAATCCAGAGCAAATAATGTGTTTATCATTTAAGGTGAAACAGCTCAATGGCTCAGATTTTAGAGAATTAAAATTCGTTTTGAAGCTTATAAAAGGAATCCTGTTGTTGCCAGGAGCTGTGTGTGCTTGGTATGATGCTCACCCAAGTGCTTTAGAATGTTATGAATTCTCCACGTGCTTCTCAATGTTTTGTGCTGAATCCCTCAGAGTTGGGATTTCTGCTCTGTACATGGTGAAATTGGAGGCTGATTCATAGTTTTTCCCAGTTGGATAAGTGTGGTGGGAAATTCTGTGGGCTAGAGCAGATTGGAAAGACAGACTTCCTGGGTATCTCCTCTTGAGAAAAATTTCCTTCTGACTGAACATCTGGTCCCTGTCTCAAGATTAACCTTTAGCATTAGATTTGCTGAACAGTTAAATCGTGAATACATGCAAAACTGCATGAGTTTTTATTTTTTCTTTCCATTGTAAATATAAATACTTTAAGCAGTAAAAGAGCAAGATTATAATCTGGTGTAAAGTAGGAATATACATATTGAATAACATTTGGAGCCCAAACTGTATGTGTTGGAAAAGACAGGAGCTCTTGAAGTGAGTAATGAACACTTCATTAGGTGTTTTTCAGCACCTGCACAAAACCCTTCATGAATTAAGTTTTTCATATGCATGAATAAGCATTTCTAAAATGTGAAAATGCCAATTGTGAGCAGCACTGTTTACTGTCAGGGGCTCACTGAGGCCTGTGTGAAGAACAAACTCTGTGTTAAACAGAAAGATCAGTTTTTAGGAGTAACTCTTTTCTCCCAGAAAATGTTTTTGAATCTTGTTCTGATTAGACTAAGTGCTAGAATATTTGATAAACGACTTTATCTGTTTTGTTGGTTTTTTTTTAATGAAAATGTCTTATGGCATCCCTACAAAATAATGGTGTACAGGGGGAATGACCTGGAAGTGTTGGTGGTTTATGAAGATGATTTTTACTGTGTGGATATGACTGAACTGTAATTCACAATTTGTGTTTTACTTGGAAAGTATTTGAAATTTCAGCAATTTAAAGGAAGCTGTCATGGAACTCGTTGAGGAGATAAAAACTTGGCAGTCCCTGAGGTGGGAGTTTTGGTGATCCATACATTAGGCTTACTAATTTTGCTAATGGATGAGTTATGCTTTGGAATTTCATCTTGTGTGATACGACTGAAACTGCTTTTTATGGAAGGAGGAATCTTTTACATGCTCCTATTACCTGGTGTTTAAACAAGCCTGTAAATCATGTGGGAGTGTTCAAATGTTTTCACAGAAAATGGTGCGGCTGAGTAATTAGGCTTTTTTATAGGCAAATAAAAAGGAGGGATTAAAAGAGGAGGCTGCTTTGAAGCATGAAGGGATGGATACCTGTGTTCTATGTTGAATCAAACCCAGGCTTTGGTGCCCCTGCTCCAGATCTGCTGGTTTAACACTTGTGTTTCCTGTGTGGAGATGGAGAGAGAGCAGTGCCTGGAGTGATGGGAAGAGAGAAAACTGGGAGGGTTTTGGGGTAAAGTGTTTTGTCCAAAGGTAAGGACACACAAGTTCTCCCTCCCTCAGCACTTCTCTCACTGTGAGGTACTGGGAACTCAACACAGGAGTCTTTCACATGGGGAGCACATGATGGAGTGACCTCTGCTTCCACACAGTAATATCTGCTGTTTGATGTAAAGCCCCCTTAGTTCTGCTACCCAGCAGTTGTTTATTTTTGCTTTTAAAATATTTAAAGAAGATGATTTGGTGTCCTTAAAGAATGTTATTTTGGACATGGTTCTTCTCTTCTGTAAGTGATATTCCAGTACAAAATATGATTTAGGCTTATTAATATATGATTACTTGTAGGAGACATTGTGGCAATATCGCTATGGCTTTAATGAGGGTTTTTTTGTATAACATTAATATGTTATGATTAGGTGGTTTTTTTTTGTTTTCTTAAGCTTGAACCTTCATCATTTGTGTGTGCTTATTTTGAGGGGGAAAATCCCTCCAGTTGCTTTATTCTCTCGCTTTGTTATACCACACAGAACGTTATGGAAGGGATAGATGTGAGTTTGTTTTCCTAAGAGAAAGACTCAATTTTTTGAAGTGTTTTCATTTGAGATGAAACTTAATATAGCAAAATCATATTTGAGCAGTTTTAAAACCTTTACCTGTACAGGAAAATTCAGGTTGGGGAGACCACAGCGGCGCATCTAGTCTCACCTCCTGCACAAGGCAGGGTCAGGCCAAAACCTGTGTAAAACCTGTCTGGCATGTGATCTGCATCTGGGAAAAAAACCCTAAACCTATTACTCATTTTTGACAAAACTTTCTGAAAGTATTTCCCATCCTCTAGCTCTCCTCTGCTCTCCCCCCAGCCCTGGTGTTCTGCAAGTCTGTTTCAGGTATGTAGGTCTTCTGTCCTGTAGCTTTCCCTCCTGTGTGTAAACAAAAATATCCATGAAAACTGAGGTTGGAGGCGGAATCAAACCCACATTAGGTCCAGCTGGCCCCAAAGGAAGTTACTGGGAACTGAGCTGTAGGCTTGACACTAAAGGATTGTCAAGGTACCTGTCTGTGTCTGCTTCCCTGACTCCTCTGAACGTGATCCTGATCTCTTGTGAGAGTAGCTGGAGGCGAAGATTGCTGGTGATTGCCCAGCCCTTTCTGCCAGAGTGACCAGTTACTCCAGGTTCCCAGTTACTCCAGGTTCCCAGTTACTCCAGGTTCCCAGTTACTCCAGGTTCCCAGTTACTCCAGGTTCCCAGTTACTCCAGGAAAAGCCACTGATGGTGAGGGGTGACATGTACAGGGTGGCAGCAGAGCCTCAGTGCTCTGCCTGAGGCTCTAACCCAGCACGTCCAACCCAACATGCCTCATGCTGTGGCTTCAAAATCTGTTGAGCTTGTTTGCAACTGAGACCTGCCAAATTCAGTAAATTGTTGTGCAGATGCTGCAGCCCGTTTTCCCAAAATTCCTTAATACTGGCTGGCTGAAGGGCCAGAGATTTGCCACTGTCTGATTTCTGAGGGCCAGGCTTTGTGTGGTTTGGCCAATCTCAGCAGTAGTTTATTGAATCCTGATTAATTAGTCACAGTTTTTGTGTCCTTTGGGGCCCTTTAGAGGTTCAGGTGGTCTCCAGTCAGAGGAACTGAAGTCACCAACCTGGGGGTAAAATCCAAATTTTAGAAAAGCCAGTTCCTCTTGATATTCCCACCCTCTTGTGATCACATAATGATTTTTTTTGATATTAATTGCAAAGACACATTTACTTCACTTTCTTGACCTTAAGCACATTGTGCCTGATGAATAAAGACCAGAGAAAATGTAAGGTGGGTAAAGAATTTTGCACTGAAGTGCTTCTTAAGAAGGTGCAGTTGGCATCCGTGACTTCATTCCTTTCTTTTGGACAGAAGGATATAATTCAGTTAGGTTTCTTATTACTGCATAAAACCTGGATTGTTTTAACTTGTAAAAAAATCCCAGCTGCAGTTGGAACTCTTCACCTGGCACTTTTTTCCTTGAGGTACCCATTTGGTGGGACAACAAATCGTGGTCTTTCTCTCCTGGGAGTATTCCTTATGCTATGAGCATCCCAATTTCAGTGAACAAGGAGAAGGGACAGGTCAGAATTATTTATGCTAATTGCTCAGCAAGCTGTGTGTTCTGGAATTCAGTATTTCTTTAGAAGATCTGTGCCTACCACTTCAATAATAATTCCCCCAGTTCACTGAATTTCAAATCACTTCACAGCTTGAATCAGGATGAGCTTTTTCCACATAAAACCTGCTTTTAAATACACCTCTGATAACCTTTGTTATGACGCTTGGGTCTTAATTAAACATTATTCAAGAGTGTTCTGATTGTACAATTCATAATGTTACAACTTAATTGAAGTACCAAACACCTTAGAAGTGCCTAAATGTAAGAAACTGATAAATCTTCATATGAATTTACTCAATCAATCTATTTTTTTTCAATGAAGTAAGGTATAATTCTGGGAACTTGAGCTGTATAGTAAAACATGGGACTCATGGTGCAAGGAATTGTGTGTGATTCAACACTTCTGCAGAATTGTTGTTAGAATCAAGAGGGTGTAATTCATCCAATTAAGAATTTCCTTTTACAGTCAATAACTGTCAGTATTTAGTTTCACATATGCCAAGAGCAAACTATTTGACTTGGACATGAAAGCCATAATAAAAGTTGAAGGAGCGTACTTGAAAATCCGTTCCTGATAAGAAGGGAAGGGAAAATAAAGACATTCGTTGTTTTTCAAGGTGGACAAGACTTGAGTTTTTGAATGAATTTTTCACATAGTGCATTCTCTCTACTCAGGAAGGCAAATACATTGTCTGCTCAGCTTTCATCTGTTACAAATAATCTTAATTTTAAAGCAGCCTGTTAATATTCAGCTTCAAAACCCGTGTTCTCTTTATTTTCTTGTGTGTGCCAGGATCCTCAGGACTCTTGTTTCCAAAGCTTATTCCACACTGAAGTCATTCATTCTAGAGACTTATCTAAGACAAAACTTAATTTCTGCTAAGTAATCCAGACCATTAGGAAATGGCTTCGAGCTGGAAGAACAGTTCAAATTAGGAGCTGCAGGGGGCTTAAGTTTTCTGTAATTATTTGCTTTAATAAGAAATTTACTCAACCCACCCCTGTCTGGGGTATAAGTGGAAGGATGCACAGCATCATCCTCATGCAACGACTTATCTGAGCCAGGCTTCAAATGTACATTGGGCACAGTGTTTTAAGGTGCCAGAAATGGATAATAGTGGTTATTAATATGTTTTTGTGTTCATAGTGGAGTCACAGAATTATGAAGGTTGTATCTTCTTTATATCTTCTGGATGTTGGGGTAAGGAGGGAAGAGAGGAGGTGCTTGAGGGTGTTCTTCTCCTTTATATACACTGTACCCTGAGGGTTGGTTGTTCATATATCATGATTTTTTATTTTGCATTTCCTGTGGAGGTACAGAGTTTTTGAATTAAGTGACCCCTTTTCTGGGAACATTTCAGTAACTAAAGGCATATGATAGCAGATATTAAAGAAACAAAAAACTTCAGATACTGTCAAATGGAATATCTCAGAGCTAAATTCCATTATGGTCAACACTGTTAAGAGAAAAAATAAGGAAAACCCAGCAGAAATTGGTTATTTCAGTATAGTAATGGAGGAATATAGATTGTGCAAGAACAGCATCAGTTCACAGCGTCCTCCTGTTTGCTGCAAGATCTGAACTGTCAGATGATGAAAGCCACCAAAAGGTTCTTCAGGGGAAATAAGTAAGAATCCAAATTACTTGCTTGGAAAAGGAGCTGAACAGGCAGCTACATTCCATCTGTTGATGCAGGGAAGAACAGACTTGCTGCAGATATTTACTTCAGAGTGGCACAGCATTATGAAAATGCAGGAAAACCGTAAGCAAAGCAATCTGTTGCATCAGGACATGTGAAACCTGGTATAAAACCCTAGAGTGCGTTGAGTTGGAAGGGACCTTAAATCTCAACCAGTTTCACCCTCTGTCATGGGCAGGGACACCTTCCACTGCCCCAGGTTTTCTCCAAGCCCTGAAATTTCCTCCTCATGGCTGTAGGAGAGCTGTGAGCAGCTCTGGCATGGTCAAATTTCTCATCACTGTCAGCTGACGAAGAGAAACCTCCATGGAGTTCAAGTATTTACAGCAAAATAGGCTGAAGTTGCCCTTTAAAAGAGTCAATGTTCTTTGTGTGTTGTCAGCAAGAGTGTCAGTAAAAAGAATCCAGGATGAAATCAGTCACAAAATGAGTAGGCTTTGCTATTTTGAAAGAAGTAATCTTTAGCTACAACTGCTTTTTTCCCCTTTTCATCTGGTCTGGAATAAATGCAATACCTAGAGAACAGTCATGTTATGTCAGGTGTTAATAACAAAGAATAGCTCCTGGCTTCCTGGTGAAATTCCTCTAATTCAGTTCTTTTTGCTGTGATTTTTTTTTTCTTTAAGTAATTTTGATCATGTGCCCAAGATTTGAAAGATGAAGTTGTTCAACATGGCTGAGAAGTATTTCGTAAGAGCCCTTTGATTGCTGGCCTGCTTGCAGCATGTGAAATTTTTGACAGCAGTCTCGATTGATTCTTCCATGTTCAATAATGTGTTCATTCCAATGGTATTTCCTGAGCAGCTGGGCTTGCTTAGCTTTGGAGCTAAAACAGCAAAAGCAAGGAAGTGAATTTTCCAGCCCCCTCCCACCCCCACCCCCCCCTTTTTTTTGGCATGTTAGAAAATTATGTTAATTTTTTTTTATCCTGTTAATGAAATGGTATGGAAACCATTGGAATAACGGGGGGGAGGGCAGGAGCAGAAGTGGAGGACCAGGAGGAAATGGCACATTTTATAGTCCTGTGCATGGTGAAAGGGCTGGCTTCAGGAATTAGCTTCTCTTTTCAGAGCTAGTCTAATCAAAATTCATATAGAGCTGTGTTTCCTGCTGGTCTCTGCATTAATGAGTACTTCTGTTTCAGGCAGATCTTCTGAAGTGCTAAAGGATGAGTTTTCTGCGTTAAAACTAATGGTAGGTCTTCAGATAACAGACAGATTGTCCATTGAAATGCTGCTGAACAGGAATAGGATGTAAAAAGTGGTATGTGAGATGGTGAAGGGAGAATTTGTGTGCTGTCTTAGTGCATTGAGACAAATCTATATATTAAAAGTTACTGTTAAGAAATGTCTTTCATCAATGGAAAATGCTGTTCTTCAGATTTTAATCTTTGGTTCAAGTGGTACCTTTGTCTATTGATTTGAGACAGGCTGAACATACAGAAATTTGGAATATAGAAGGAATTGTTCCCTGTGAGAGTGGGGAGGCCCTGGATCACTGGAAGTGTCCCAGGCCAGGTTGGACAGGGCTTGGAGCAGCCTGGGATAGTGAAAGGTGTCCCTGCCATGGCAGGGGGTGGAATGGGATGAGCTTTATGCTCCCTTCCAACCCAAAGCACTCTGTGATTTTATGATTCTAAATCTGTTGAAAGCACTGCAGTGCTGATGTTTAATAGCATTTCCCAGCTGATCCAAAGCGGTGTTTTGGATCTCTGCCTCCTGCCACTGTTCAACCTTCCTGCAAATCTGGAGGGAAACAGCCAAGCCTCTTCAACTTCCCTGACAGTTCTCTCAAGTTGCACCATGTCAGTTTGCTTGTACATCCCAACAACTATAATCCTTTATTGGGAGAGTTCCTTAAGGATAATTTCTGGTATAAATGGAGACTCCCCTTCCCTTCTTCCACGTGCACAGTGGTACTTCCATTCCCAAGGAGGGTTTGCTGGGCTAGGATAGACTCAAGCAAGCTGTGTAGGAGCTGAACCTGTTTGGGTTTGTTGCTTTGCGTGGTTCATTTTACCACCCTGTTTGTGTCCTTTGGTGCCCTTTGGGTCACTTTGTAGTTTGCAGAAAAGTGCCTTACCCAAACCCACTCTCATTGTGTTTGTTAAAACCTTTTTGGCTTCTTAGCTCAAGGATGGCTTGGAAACACGGCTGCTCAAGCTGATTTCACATCACATTTTCTTTACTACTGTACTTTGTTTTTAAAGAGAGAAGCTTTTTAAAAAGTTTGGGCAATTGTTAAAAGCCTTTACAGACGTCGTGGTTTGTTCAGCTGCAGAAAGACATCAAGCAGACTTTGAATGCCAGGCTTGCATAACGCAAGGGTGGCTTATTGAGTGCAGCACCTGGAGGGTCAGAGCTGGGAGCAGCTTCTATCTGCTCTGTCCTCAGCCAGAAGGCCTTGATTGTGTAATCCCAGCCAAAGCCTGGCTTTTCACAGCTGACCTTGATGTGTAGCCACAAAATGCCCTGTGTAGATGGTGTATGCAGCTGGATGACAGAAACAGTGTTGTAGAACCACTGAGTGGTTTGGGTTGGAAGGGACCTCAGAGGCCACGGGCAGGGACACCTTCCACTGTCCCAGGCTGCTCCAAGCCCCATCCAGCCTGGGCTGGGACACTTCCAGGGATCCAGGGGCAGCCACAGCTGCTCTGGGCACCCTGTACCAGGGCCTCCCCACCCTCACAGGGAACAATTCCTTCCCAATATCCCATCTAACCCTGCCCTCCTTTTGTTCAAAGCCACTCCCTTGTCCTGTCCACCACAAGCCCTTGTGAAATGTTGCTCTGCAGTCTTCTTGTAAGCCCCCTGTAGGTGCTGGGAAGCTGCCATAATTATGGTCTCCCTGAAGCCTGTGGGGAAAGCAGCACTCTATTTCTGAGGTTGTAAAAGGGAGTAGAAAGTTTTAACTGCAGCCCAAACCTCTATTCCCTGGGATAGGTTCAGTTTGAGCTTGTTGGAATGGCTGTATCCAGAATGGAGCATCATAGCTGAGAGTCCTTCTGTCACCTACCTGTAGATGAACCCAGAGTATCCTCCCCCTTCCATTCCTGTTCCTTCCTTCATTTTCTTGCCTACAGTTAAAAAAATCCAGAGTCAAATCTGTGATACATGTTGTGACACTTGACTCTGCAGAGAAATGCTGAGTAGTGGCAGCAATTTAATCAGGTTTCCAGGAGAGCAACACTGCTCACTTAATAAATAGATGGCTGTGGCAGGACCAGGTGTCATGGCACATCCTTCTTCTTTCTTACACTGATGGATCCAAGTCCATGCTTTTAGAATAGTCCTTTTCCATAAACACACAACCCTCTATATCCATGGCCCTTCAGAGCCTGCCTAGTCTTTGTGCAGATCATCCTGTGACTGTGAGTGCTCACGCAGATCCTTGTTAATGACAAATTCACCTGCTGCCAAGATTTGGGAGCTGAAAGTTTAGCCAAAAGTGTAACTTTTCAATCTGGTTTTTGATTCTTCTGAACTTCTCTTCACATGGATTTCTCAGTCTCTTCTGAGCTGAGCTCCATTGGAATATCCCCTCATGGGGAGTTCCATTTATCTCAGTTCTCTGGGTCAGGAAGAAAACTCCAAAGCTCTTTAGGATCTTGTTTCTCTTGTTTATTAGGATGTTATCACAAAACTTGGGAGACTTTTCCAGACTTTTTGTTCAAGTTCAATTCATCCTGCCCTTTTGGCTCACTTTGGCTTTGACGGCACAAAATGGCCTCAAACTACCCAGTTCTTTTATCTTTACTGAATCTTTACTATCTTTTATTTTTATCCAATTAACAATAGACATGTAAATTATTTTTCTTAATGACCCATCACCTGTGTGCTGCATTGGGGCATTTTCTATCCAATCACTTACTATTACCCAAAAACCTCTAGAAGAACATGAAGAAGAAAGAAGGAAAAGAAACAACATTCGAAATCCTCCATCTTGTTTTCTGCTTTCTAAACTAGCTTAAACTCTAAACTTTAACTTTTTCACTAGTGACTTAAGAAAACTCTCTAATCTACACACTCACACTTTTAGCTTTTCTAACTTTAACAGTTGTTTTCATGTATCACTATGAAAACATGCCCATAAATTTCATGTTATATGAAATTGTGTTCTTCTAGATCTCAGAGCCAGGCATCAGAGACAAGGGCACACACTCTGTGTCTCAGACTCCAACAAAAAGTACTTTTGTGAGTTCTCTTTGCCTCACTGCAGTATATAGGTGATTTGAGGTGAAAAACAACCTGCCTAAAAATGAGGAACACTGGGTAGCTGGCAGGTATTTGGAAATCTTCCTGCTTGTGATGTACTGAAACACTACAAGTAATAAGCAAAAGTTGCAGTCCTGAATTGCAACTGATGCTGCCTGTCACAATATTTTACTGTGTCAGAGAGGGGATTAAAGGAAATGTATGATAACCTGAGTTAAAAAGTATTTAACTTTTAAAAGACATAATATCCAAAATGAGGTAAGGATTTCTTGAAATTTGTACTATTTCTTACTGAGACAAACATGGCTTTATATTAATGTATTATCTGTTAATAAATACTTGTATTTAAAATGAGGTTCTGAAGCGGCGTCGTGTACAAACTTAGATTGTTAACAGCCCCCTCAGGGAATGCTGGGTGTGTAGGAAGATGAGTTTTCTTGCAGTTTATTCTTGGTATCTTTGCCTGCCAACAGTTGAGAGGGCAGGCAGGTGACAGGAGCAGCCTTTTGGAGTTGGATCAGCTGATGCTTTTCTGAGCATCCCTCGGATGGCCGAGGTGCCCTGCTGCTGTTTGTTGGTGTCTGGCATGTTCTGTCTCAGGAGATGATAAGAACACCAAGCAGGGCTCCTAGGTGACACTGGCAGCCTGCTTGGAAGCAAATTAAAGTCACAGAATTCACATTTCTACAGTTAACCCTGTGAATAAATGCAGGATGTAAACAGATCTGTGTTGGCAGCTTGGATTGAAGTAGAAGCAGAGTCTTGGGATCACCTGTGGGAATGGCCTTGGGCATTGGCTGTTCCATCCCCACGGCCTTGGGGGAATGGCAGAATGATAAACCAAGTTCACAAATCAAGTTTTAAACCTATAATTCAACAGTGTAGCTCTCAGGACAACAAGCTTTAGTGTCTTAGCTTGAAGTATGAATATGTAGTTTCTATGATCTATTTTATTTTTCCTATGTTTTATTTTTGCCTGTCCTGCTGCTTCAATTAATTTCTGTAGCAGCAGAAGGATACAACTCTTCTGTCAGATGATGTGATGTAAAAAACCCTTCACTTAAAATAGGAAAATTAATCTCACACTTAATTCTCTGGATGCCTCATTGTTCAGTGAGAAGATAACAGGACTACCCTGATTTATTCAGTAAAACTCCAGCTGCAGACAGTTGTGTTGTTTTGTTTTTAAGCTGAGGAGAAGCTGATGGATGGGCACAATATATTAATTTTAACAGCCCCATCATCTTGGGGGCAGAAATCAAAAGGATGATCTCAGTCATGCAGAAGAATTCAAGAGGTTTTGTGGTGTTTCCCTTTAAAAAAGGGGTTTTTGTTCTGTTCTTTTAAGTAAATGGCAGGGATCAAATCTGCTATGCCTGGACATCAGAGATTTCATGAAAATTTGGAATTTGCTTGAAGAATGTTTTTTAAAAATATTACTTCTAGCATGTGTCATGGTTAAAAAAACATCCTAACTGATTTAACTTCATTATTTTCCATTTCATGGAGAGATGAGTGATCCCTTCCCTCATCTTTATTGACTGGATATGAGTCAAAGGTATTTCATTATTCTATTTATAAAATCATGTCGTCTGATGAAGCAAGAGCCTTTTAGACTATGAAGTGCGTAACAGGTGTAATTGATATGAAAGGAAGTACTATCATCCACGCTGAGAAATTAAAATTATTGTAACTTTTATTATCCCATGTGGTAGAATATCCCTGGCAATAAGGCATGGTCTTCCTGGAGAAGCAATGCCAAACATTTTACCTCTCTCCTGGTGAGACAAGACAAATGATTGAGCTGCATTTTTACTGCACATCCCATGGCCCTTATTCCTTTCCTGCTCAGCATCCAGTGTTTTTAGGACAGGAGCGTGCTTTCCTTGTGCTGACAGTAAGATCATTATTGATGCCAAGTGCTGACTTCTTGCTGGTAGCCCCTATTCTCTGCTTTGTTGTGAGATGTCTCTGTTCTTCATCTGAGGAAAGAATTGCCTACAGTGAACTCAGGCCTGTTTAATGGACAAGTGCAGAGTGACAGGAGAGCACAGATCAGTGCCTTAATGCAAACCCTGTGGCTCTAGAGAGCCCCTGAGTTTGGGCTCTGTGTTGCTGGTCCCCTGCAGCACAATGTTGTTCTGGTCCAGATGCCTTCTCTTGTTTGCTGGTTGAATGCTGATCCGTGATGACAAACAGCGGATGGAGCGCAGCCTCTCCAGGACACAAAAGTGAAATCGCGTCTGATTTACTCTTAAAAATTGCTCAGGTGACCTAATTTTGCCTTCCACTATCAATTTGGCAAAGGAACCACTATTTGGAGTGGTACTGTGTGTCTAGAGTTTAACCTGCAGTCTGCAAAAATGATAATATTTAGGGCTGCTTTTCTTAGCCCCCAAAAATACCAAGACAAGGCAGTGAAGTGTCCAATCAAATCCAAAACGTGGGCATATAAACAAGCAGCATCACAGGAACTATGTCCCTGTTTTGGCAAACCTGTCCAGTCTGTCTCAGCATGGAAATGCTAATTCTGAGATGCTGCTGGTGTATATGAGGAATTTCATAGAATCATAGAATTGTTCAGGTTGGAAAAGACCTTTAAGATCATCAGGTCCAACTGTTCTTTCTCAGTGTCTGAGCTTTCACATTTGAGTGGTGGTTGTATTGGATCTACTGGCAGAATGTGAAACACCTGTAAGGAATTAAGAGCAAGGAATCAAAGAATTATGATTATTTTTGCAAAGAGTTCTTGGGAAAAGAGCAAATGCAAGGCCTGTTTTGCCTCACTTGGAAGGACACAAGAAGTGTTTGCTCTATCAAGTCAGTACCAGTAGTATTTGCTGCTCACAGTGACCTTTCCCTGCAGCTGTTGGAGAGCAGGAATGCTTCTCCTGCCAGCAGGGTCATCTCTGCAGTTGCTGGTGGTGAGCAGTGCTGTGTGCTGGGGATGTGAAACTCAGCTCCAGAGCATCATCCAGGGTGTGCTCAGAGAGCTCCCTCTGCACTTACCCTGATCACACGAGTTTTGCTCGAAGCTTTCTAAAGGTGTGTTTGAGACACCTGTGTTTCACTGATTAAAAGTAAACTACCAGGTTCATTGCTGAGAATTGTGAACCTCTAAATTTTGGTAGAGAGCTACCTGGGAAATGGCAAATGTGGCCTTTTACTGGCTACATGGGATGGAGAATTTCCATGGTTCTACTTTCCAGTGGGACCACATTGGAGGGACAGCAAGACTTTGTCAAGCAAGATCCTTTGGGGATGTTTTGTGAGTGTGACAGAAGGTCATGGAGTAGTTTGTGGGACTGGTGATGCCTTGAGGAGGCTGACCTGGAACAGAGGCTGGACAGAGTTAAGAATAAAGCAGGTATTTATTGAAAGGCCTTAAAGGACACACCTTGGGCAGTGCAAGAGCCTGGCCAGGGCTACACCCAAGATGGACCCAAAATATTCACAGAATGGACGATAGATCATGAGGTCTCACATTTTTATAAGTTTTGGTCCATCTGTATATCAGGATTTATTGCTTCAGGTTATGAAGTCTCATCCTTGTTTTCTCTCTTCAGTCCACCCTTGTTTATGCTTTTGGGCCTGGAACTTGTAACACTTCTCCTTGGTATTGAGCTAGAAAAGGAACTTTGTCTACCTGCTCTGTGAAGAGAGCTCACCAACACTTAATATGAAGCTCAAAACTACACATGTAGGCAGTGCAGAATCTGAAAAATATGAAAGCTAAAACTTAAGGCATCACAGGGAATGAGGGAGGATGAATGGAGGGTGTGAACCCCTGTGTCCCCAGTCCCCGGAGTGGCCCCGACACCTTTCAGAGCCGGTATTTATGGTGCCTGTGCATCCTGCTCTGCTTCCAAGTGCCTGTGGAATGAAAGGTGAGCAGGAGCCGCTGCCGAGGGCCCTTCAGGACACACGGCGTAGGCTGCGAGCCAAATGACTTGTTTGGGTTGGCTGCCCTGGCTTCTGGCTGCTCTCGTCCCAGGGCCGGAGGGACTTGTCCCGTTGTGGGAGCGGATCTGTGCTAATTGCGGCCCGGGAGGAGCGGCAGGAGCGGGGCTGCTGTCGCCGCTTGGCTCGCAGCCCGGCCGGGCTGGGCAGGGCACCGAGCGCTGCTGCCCTGGGCTCCGCGCAGCATCCCCGCGCTTTGGCTATTGTCTCTTCCCGCATCTTTCCGCGGTATTAAATATCATCCTTTGCGCTGTGAATTCGGTCCCTGCTCCGAGACAACCCAGTGTTAGATGAGCAATTAAAGCAGATTTCTGTAGCTCGTCTGGCCGGGGGTGAAAGGGGATGGCAGGACCACCACGCGATGGGCTTTGCACCAGCGGCACAGGCGGCTGCAAAGCAACTCGTCCTGTTTTCAGGAAGCCTTACAAGAAGTTGCAGGGTGGTAAGTTGTGATGAGTAGCAGCAGAGCAACCTCCGAGTCCCACTTACTGCCCGTAGGAAGAGCTGCTGCAGCATCCTGAGCCGATGATGGATGTCGGCGTTTCCACCCCGGTGCGAGCAGAGCACAGCCCCGAGCGAGGCGGGATGCGGGGGGTGTGGGATGCTCCGGAGAGGGCTGGAGGAATGTGCCGGCTATTTGTCTGCGCTTAAAAGTGGTTCCTCTGGAGGGGTCTTGTCATCCCGGGAGGATGAAAAATGGTTGATCCCGCTCCGGGTGAGGAGGCTGCCCTCCCCGCGCGGTGCGCTGGAAAGCGCGGCCTGGATCGCGAGACGGGATGCGGCCGGCCTGAGTCCTGGCCAGCCCCGCGCACTCGGAGCCTGGTGGGTTTACAGCTTTGCATCTTGAGAAAAAAACATAAAACACAATTTTTTACTCTTAGACTCCTGTTTTGCAACAGGCCTTTCCTCCCATCCTCTCTTCCCTTCCTTTTTTTCCTTTGGAAATGGCCTTTTGGGTGTTGGAGAAATGGAAAAATGTGCCATTGTTCTATGGCACTTAGTGAACAAGCATTTAGGAGGAGCTGGGAATTCGTTCTCAGGGGCATTAAATATATTCTTGCTCCAACTTTTCCATGGGGAGGCACACCTTCCACTAGACCAGGTTGCTTCAAGCCCCTGGTCTTGAATAAGGTCTTGAATCCTTATCTGTTGAAGATACACATGCAGGTGTATTCCATGGTGAAGAGAGCTAAGACAAATAACCAGTGTAAATTAGTCACCGTTAAAGACAACACTGATATCTGGAGAAATCAGCTAAATCAGGAACTCTTTGTGTTAATGGAGTAGCAGTGTGTGTTGTGGGATCGCAGCATCATCAATAAATGGATGTGTAGAGGTAGGGACCCAGAGCATCCCTTACTCCTGGTGTGGCAGTCCAGGCTCCCACCTGGCACTGCTCCTGCAGGTGTATCCACCCAGCTGGTGCCAGGAGTGTCTCCAGGCCTGGAGCTGATCCTCACTGAAAGTGAGGCCAGGCCCTGGCACGGCTGCCTGGGGCAGTGGTGGAGCCCCCATCCCTGGAGGGATTTAAAACATCTGTAGATGTGGCACTTAAGGACATGGTTCCATGGTGGAAATGGCACTGCTTTCCTTCCTTTTCACACCTGCTTTTTTGTTGCTTTTGATCCTCACTGTCATTGGTAAGGGATGTTTTGATTGTAGACGTGGGAGGGCATGTCTACAGCAAGGCAGCTGAAGGTGGTTTTTCAAGCCTG